>NC_134023.1:28908587-29006087 GCF_040712315.1 Castanea sativa
AAAAGAACGATGAATGATGAACACAAAAGAAACAAGATTGGATAATAACAAGAAACAAAAGATAAAGGGATAGAAAACTGATTTTAGAACCTGTGCTCTGATACCAAATGATGCGAACCTCAATCGACACGCTTTGAGACCCAACAAAAATATTGGAATATTTAACCTAGGAAAGCTAAAAATCAGATTTATGATAGAAACCCTGACCCAACGTTTATAATCGAAATGCGAACCAAAGGTATAAGTTGACTTTGACCCAATGATTATAAAGAATCACGAACCAAAGGTATAAAGTTTGAATGCCACAAGGAAGAATCCTTGATAAATTCACAGTTCTTGAAGAACCAAAAGAGAGCAAAGCCTCACATTTTCTGAATTTTATTCAATAATTTTCTAAAAAACGTTTACAAACTTCAGAGCCTATTTAAGGGCTCCATAAAACTTGACAGACAAGAAAATATATTCTAAAATAACTCCTAATTGATACCTTACCATACCAGGAATCAAATTTGACCTAAAAACCATTAAATGCACCTAAAAACAAGGAAAATACCTAAAAAACGTAATAATAATAAAACCCTAAATAAAAGTTGATTTGGTCTGAAATTAGCAGATCCAAAATAGGAAAAAATCTGCCTTAACTAATATAGAGCTGAAAAGTCAATCAGCCATTAATTCATGCCATAAATCACTCGTAATTAAGCCAGATCAGCCCTAAATAGCTTGAATTAAATTATTTCGTTTTCAGCTTCCTTTGGGCCAAGCTTGGAATGTCCTGCGTTAGAATCAACCCAAATCTCTTGAATCAGCCCATTAAGTGCTTCTTTGATCTTCTTGGATTTTGCTCTTGTAATAGGCCCAACTGGAACATGCAATGGATCCTTGAATGCTTGTTGATTCTCATCAGATCGGGTGTGTTCTTGAATTTTCAGTTCTTTATCCTTATTTCTTATTGGCTTATTGAATGGCTCTCAATCTGGCCAAGTTGTTCTTCAGGTTGATGTGGATCTTGTGGAGGAAAGCATGTAAATGATTGGAGGCTTGCAATCATTGGCTCGCACTTAATCCCCCCATTATGTGCTCAACGATGCGAGCTAGGTATGCCATGTTGCTTTCTAAGTATCTCTTGTTTGAACTGTGCTTGATGGAGGAATTAACATTTGATTCTGCTGACTTTTCAAGCACATAGAATGGAAGCTGTTGATGCTACCAGAAGAATATTTAAAGGAAAAAATCAAGAGTCTTGAACTTGAAAATTGTCAATACAATCCTCGCTTTTTTTCAAGTCAAGAAGGAAATACCGAAGGTGGTTCATCTAGAGGTGGATTAAGGAGATCCTCACATAGGCGGACTCGGAGTCCTAATAATGTATGACTTGTATTTTTATTTTTCCTGCAAAAGAAAATGAAGTGTTCCTTAGACAATATTGTATTAATTTCCATGTTTAGTGCTTTGTCCTTGGCATCACCTTGGATCATATAGAAACTTTAACTAAGATAAATTTAGAATTCACCTAATGAGGTCTTGTAGTATCAATTTAAACTAATCATGATTAACTCTATGGGAATCTGCACTTGCTTGGATGAGGCAGAGCTGAATGCCCTTAGTTTAAAATGAATGCATGGTTTTTGGAAATCTTGGTGATGAAAGTTTCCTTTTTTTGTGGAAAAATGATGATGGTGTTTTTTTTTTTTAATTTATATTTTTTTTATAAAGAAAAATGATGATGGTGCTTTTTTTTGAAGATAAATGAGCCATGGGCGAATGCCCCTAGTTTAAAAAGGAATGCATGAATTTTGGAAATCTCAATGATTATTTTTTTCTGAAGAGATGATTATGATTTTTTTGATTCTTTGAAAATGAATAAAACATGGGCAGACGCCTCTAGTTTGGAAAATAAATCCATAAGTCTTTAAAAACCTTGATTTGATCAATTTTTGAAAACAATGATGTAAGTGATGATTTTTGAAAACAAGTGAGTTAGGTATGTCAGAATGCCCCAGTTTGACTAAAAAAAATCTTTTTGAGTGTCAAACGATCTAAAAGAAAAGTACGAGAACACGAAATTGCAGGGGTGTACGACGGAGGGGTTGCGTGCCACTTGGCACGTGAGGAGTGCCATTCGGCATTAGGCCGCATCATGACATTTGCGCCATGGTAGGTCGACTCCTTACTCTTTTCTAACGCAAATATCGCGTTTTTGGGTTTTTTGAAAAATATTTACTTCGTTTGTGATCATGAAACACTCCCCTAGTCAGCTACAAACTCTTTGAAACCTATTTCAAACTTGATTAGGAATTGATGTAGCTTATATAAATGAATTCTCCAACGACAATTCTCTGCATAAAGGTCAGCAACACACAATAATCACAAGCAAAAGTCATCCAGGGCTAGCAATCATAATTTCTCTTATTCAACAATTCATGATATCAACAGATGGGTTTGTAGCTTTGATTTCAGCACCAAAACTAATTTTACAGCCTTTAAACTAGAGGAAATTAAGTCTCTGAGGAAAGTCAAACTCAAGTGGGACTTCCTTAGTGCTGCTGTGAAATTTTGGGATCTCGAAGATCATGTGTTTCGGTTTAACATTGCTGAACTCTGTTCGACAATTGAAGATACAATTGTAAAGTTTTCCACTATCCTAGGCTATGATCCAAGTAGAAAATTTGTAGCAGTTTCTTGTGATCCCAGGCATAAGGAATCTTTATCTAATTCTATTGGTCTTCCTACTTCCATTACTGATAGTATGATTGAAGGCCATATGGTGAATCTTCGTGCAATTATCTCTTTGCTGATTGACAATATGCAGAAAAACTTTGGTTTGGCCTTATGCATTGTGGGGAAACTTTTGCTTTACTCTGGGAGAAGCGGTTTCATGGATGCTCGAGCCATAAGCGTTGTGAATCAAATTAAGGATGGTGATAATCTTGTTTCTTTGACCTTGGTAGAAACTCATCTAGGATTGGATGTTGTATTTCATGGTGGAGAAACCTAGAACTTCTTAAGGAGTCCTTTGACTTTGCAGATATGGCTGATGGAGTGACTAGATATGATTGCCAAGCCTACAACCGATAATTATGGCCTAGCAGTTTTCTTAGCAGGGCTATAATCAAAACTGAGTGCCAAACTGAGAGTGATTCAGTGAAGTACTTGGACAAGAAATCCAGTATTTCAATTCAATGGGACTGTTATTGGTGGAAGTGCTCACCTCCTCTACTGCGGTCTCCAAGATCAGATCACATCTTCCTTGTTGGGTTGCGGAGGGCAACTTTCTAGAAGGGAGATAGACTCTTAAGGCAATTCAAATATGAGCAAGGAATGCCTGGTGGCAATAGAAGAAGGCATTTCACACCTGTGGACACAAATCCTACTTCTGTAAAGAACATGCTATTGGGTTTACAGATGGCCGACCGAGTGGACCAATCTTTTGTCAAGGTTTACTTTCATAGAATGACTACAGAATACTCTAACTGGTTGATAGACAAAATTGTTGACAAGGAAGCTGAGAGGATTGCTATGAGAGAACAATTTCTTGGAGACAACCGGGAAAGACTCGATGAAAACAACAATGAATTCAAAAGAAGGGACAGGGATGATAAAACACCTAACACAGAAGAAATTAATGATCGATAGAAAAAGAAAAGACTGAAGACAAAGTGACCTTCTTATTTTTGGCTTTGAACATGTTTATTTTAAAGTTGTTGTAAAAAACTCTTATGTTTAGGAATTATTTAGGGTTTACAGGTTAGGAGTTCTGTTTATGGTGTACGCTTTTGGGGTTTGGTTTTTTTTTTTTTTTTTAATGGTTTAAAGGTTTGTGATTTTGTGTAATGACATGGTTTAATGGAATGGTTGAATTTTTGGTAATTTCGGTTAATGGGCATGGTTGCCTACGTACCCCCCTTTGTAGAAGGATCAGGTCATCACGTAGCTCATTGATCTTTTTATTTGCCTTAATTTTTTCCTAGGCCGCCATTTCGGGTTTTCAACTTAGCAGGCTCTCTCACTCTTTTTTTTTTTTTTACTCTCCTTTTGCGTAGGTCGCCCTCTCGGGTTTTCAACCTACCTTTTTTTTCTTCCTTTGTTTTTTTGTTGTTGCTCTAATTTTTGCCTAGACTACCCCTTCGGGTTTTCAGCCTAGTGAGCTTTTTTTTATTTTTTTATTTTTTTATCAAACCTAGAAAGGGAAATAACATAATTTACAACCATTTCAGACGTGGTTCTTTCAGTCTACCAGTTCAGACATGGTATTTCTTCGGTTGATCCATGTTGGTTGGCTCAGTGAAATGATTTGCATCTAAGTCCAACAACCTTATTGCTCAATTAGAGTACATTTGCTTGATAATGTATGGGCCTGTCCAATTTTGCTTGAACTTCCCATTTGCATCTTGAACCAGGGCTCAGATTTCTTTCAACACTAGATCTCCCAACTTCAAATCTGGTTCTTACTTTCTTACCAAAAGCTTTTTTGAGTCTCCTTTGGTATCCCTGAATGTGATACAGAGCTTTGAGTGTTTTCCCATCCAGTATGCATAATTGGTCGTATTTTCTTTGCAACCAATCTTCCTCAGGGATTTCACTTTTCAATACTGTCCTTAGTGAACCGACAACCATTTCAATGGGAAGGACTGCTTCCATCCCATACACCAATGAATAAGGAGTGGCTCCTATGGAAGATTGAATTGATGTTCTGTACCCCAAAAGTGCATAGGACAACTATAGGTACCAGTCTTTGTAGTTCTTTGTTCTTTTCTTCAAGATTCGGCCTATGTTATTAGCAACCTTAACTTCCTCCTTGGTTTGAGGATGGTAAGGTGAAGACTTGTGGTGCTGAATGTTGAACTGTCGTAGTGGTTTCTCTGGTTCTCCTTTAAAATGTAACCCATTGTTAGAGATAATCTCATGTGGTACCCTATATCTGTAGATGATGTTGGTCTGAATGAACTGAGCAACTTTCTTTGAATTTAGAACTTTGTAAAAGGCAGCTTCTACCCATTTAGTAAAGTAATTAATGGCTACAAGCATGAATTCATAGCCCTTGGATGCAGTTGTATGAATCTTCCTAATAATGTCTATCCCCCATGTAGAGAAGGGCCAAGGTGATGTCATAGTATGTAGTGGCATGGGCGGCATGTGATTCAGATCTCCATGGACTTGGCATTGATGACATTTTCGAACACGAGCCGCACAGTCGGCTTCCATGGTAGTCTAGTAATAGCCTTGTCTCATTATCTTCCTTGACAACATGTGTGCATTCATATGTGGCCCATAACTTGACTCATGAACCTCTTCAATTATCTATTGTGCCTCCTTGGTGGTTATACAAAGGAGATGAATTCTGTCATAGAATCTTCTGTAAAGCCTTTTGCCTCAAATAATGTAATTAGTGGACAACCAGCGGATGGTCAATTAGTCATTCTTATCTGCAGATGGTGGGTATGTCCTATCTGTTAGGATTAGTGCCCTTAAATCCTATTGTATGATATTATGTATGACATTATGTATGACATGATGTATGACTTAATATTGTGATTGATAAAGTTATTTTATTATTATCTAAAATAGTGGTAACATGAATATGGGACATTATCATATAGTCCATGAGATGCATTGTATGTGATTTATGTGAAAAGTCACAGAAGATGTAAATCACAAGTTCTTTGTAAACTCAGAATTTATAGTTCGTAGTCGGTGATGAAATTGGGCATTTCATCTGCGAAGACTATAACGTGTCAACTACGATGATTTGTCTTGATCATGGAAGTGGAGACTTCTAGTTGATATGTTGATATGTTTTAAGAGTTAAAACATATTGAACAGGACCGCTGTGAGATTTATTGTTCTCCTAATGACTATCAAATGAATAATAAATCTCACGACTTCTATTTGCATGAACTCTTAATCCTGAGAGAATAATGGACCTGATCGTGAAGTGTAGGTTGCTTTGATATATCAAGAGTGAGATCTGAAGTGACGGTCAAAACCTCAGTATGTTGGGCAGCCACATTTAGTGTTGATGGAACATTTATTCTCAAGATGGAATTCATAGTCTCTTAATGGAGATATAAAATATTCCCTTGAGATAAGTTTAATGGTTTCAGTTATTCAGAGAGTTAGGCCTAACCACTTTAGTAAGAAATTACTAAAGTATATATTTATGAAATTGGATTTCATAAATATATAATGAATAACTTTAAAGAATTAAATCGGGTACTCAAGGATAAGATGTAGTAATTTACAAAGTGGCAGTCTACATTTATGACTTTGTGTTACTACGAATATTTTATGAAGGGGTTACGTGTACAATAAAGTCTTGAGATATAATTTATTAATAAGGCCTAGAGTGCAATTATATTTATATAATGGTATTAAATATAATTAATGGTAACTTTGGACTTGTCAAGAGTTGACGGAAAAGCCCAAGGCCCATTGGAGCTAGTGTCTTATTGGTCCCTTTTGGTCCCACTTCAAGCCACACACTAAAGCCTAATTGGAAAGGCCCAATAGGCTAGCCCAATTAGATAATTATTTAGTTATAAAGGGAGAAACATACAGAATTTTTTATGAGATGAGATTAGAAAAGAAAAAGAAACGGTGTGTGAGAGAGTGTGAGACACACTTTCATTCTCCCTTTGAAAAACTGATTGAGAGACCACACATCTTGGGCGTAAAGTGGAATTGGAGTGAAGATTAAAAGTGTTCCCAAATGCTTCTAGTCTTTGTTTTGAATTTCTCCACACCAAGGTACGCTATCTTGTTCTTAAATTCTGAAATTTACATGGTGCATGTTATCAATCATGAATGAAATAGATCCTAGTTCGTCTCTTCCGCTGTGGGTTTTGTATGAGATGCAAAACCAGATTTTTTCCTTCACTATCCTTGAGGTACTATAGGATGTTTGAATACCATTCACCTCCCTCATTCTTTCCCTTATCTTCTTTTATTGTCATGCGCTAGGCTGGTTTTTCTTTCTGTTCCAACACTATCAGCCTGGCTTCATCTTCTTTTGGCCTATCCATCATGGATGCCATGGTTGCTAAAGCATCTGCAATTTGATTCTACATCCTTGGCATATACTGATATTGGATTTTGATGCCCGCTTCTGAAGACATTCATGATAAGGCATAAGCCTTTCTTCTTTGATCTTCCATTTATTCTTAATCTGAGAGATTATTAGAGCTGAGTCTCCGTATACCTTTAACTCCTTCACTCCTAGGCTTAAGGCTGCCTATAGACCCATAATGCAAGCTTTATATTCTGTGGCATTGTTGGGGTTGGAAAGTTAAGTCTGCCAGAAAATGGAATGTGTGTCCTTTTTGGTGAAATTAAGAGAACTCCAATTCCACTTTTGTTTTGATTTGTTGCTCCATCAAAATACACCTTCCACGATTCTACCTCAATTCCCATGATATCTTCATCCAGAAAGTTCCCTTGGATCTCTTCAGCTTCTCTTGGTGAACAATGGGCTAAGTGATTGGCAATTGCTCTCCCTTTCACAGATTTCTGAGTCACATATTTAATATCAAATTCTGATAAAAGAAAGACCCATTTAGCAGTCTTCCCATCTTGCACGGGTTTTCCATTAAGTACTTCAAAAGATCCATTCTTGCTATTAACAAAACCTTGTAAGCAAGCATATAATGTCAGAGTTTACGGGTTGCCTATACAAGTGCTACACATGTCTTCTCTAATGGTGAGTACTTTTCTTCATAAGGAAACATCTTCTTGCTGATGTAGTAAATTGCATTCTCCTTTCTAGTCTCTTCTAGGTATTGAACAAGCAAAGCCCTTATTGCTGTATTTGTAGAGGTGAGATACAAAAACAATAGATTTTTGGGTACTCATGGGACAAGTATTGGTGGTTTCATCAGATAACTCTTGATCTTTTCAAAGGCTTATTGACACTGTTCATTCCACACTATAGGGACTTCCTTCTTAAGTAGTCTGAAGATTGGTTCACATGTCATGGTGATCTGGGCTATGAACCTGCTGATGTACTGTATTCTTCCTAGAAATCCTCGAATCTCCTTTTCAATTCTAGGAGGTTTCATCTCTACAATTGCCTTGATTTTGTCAAGATCAACTTATATTCCTCTTTGGCTTACCATAAACCCTAACAGTTTTCCGGATGTGACTCTGAAAGTGTATTTCTTGGGATTCAACCGTAACTTGTAAAACTGAATTCTTTCAAAGAACTTCCTCAAAGTTGGTATGTGCCCTTCATGGTCTTTGGACTTCACTATCATGTCATCAACATAAACTTCTACTTCTTTATGGATCAAATCATGCAACAAAAAAGTGGTTGTACGTTGGTAAGTAGCACCAGCATTTTTTAGGCCAAATGACATGACCTTGTAGCAATATGTCCCTCATGGTGTAATAAAGGAGGTTTTCTCCATATCTTCTAGAGCCATCTTGATCTGATTGTATCCTAAAAATCTATCCATAAACGATAGCAAAGCATGACCTACTGTGTTGTCCACCATGACGTCAATGTGAGGCAAAGGAAAATCATCTTTCAGGCTGGCCTTATTCGAATCTCGAAAATTTACACACATTCTGACCTTCCCATCCTTCTTTGGTATTGAAACCACATTAGCTAACCACTTTGGATAGTTGACCACTCTTAGGAATCTAGCATTGTACTGTTTCTCCACTTCTTCCTTGATCTTGAGAGTCCACTTTGGCTTCATTCTTCTCAGCTTTTGCTTAACTGGCTTCATGGTTGGATCTGTTGGAATGCAGTGCTATACTATATCTGTATCAATCCGAAGCATGTCTTCATATGACCAGGTAAAGACCTCCTTGAATTCTGTCAGTAGTGCCATTAATGCATCTTTCTTAGAAGTGGTTAGGGTATTGCCCACTTGGATTATTTTGGGCTCATCCTTAGTTCCTAGGTTAGTGGGTTGGGTTTCTTCTTTTATAGGTTCTAGGTATCCATGTTTTAATTCCTTATTATCTTCACCAATTTTAGAAATAAAAACATTCAAAGCCAGCAAATAAGCATAATCAGAAATCATAACAAAGGGAAAAGAGTTCTCAACAGACTCAAAAGACTTAACGGACTCAACTGGAAAGCTATCACAAACAAACTTAACACGAACAGAAACATTAGAAAAACTAGACTCAATAGAAACAGAAACAATGTTCTTGGCAAGGGTGACTGGCTCGGCGGTCTTGATTTTCTTGGTAAAAGTGACTAACTTGACGGTTTTGATCTTCCTCACGGAGTCCTCCATGGGGTGGGCGGCTCCCTCCCATGCCCAGTTCTTCAACTTGGTCGTGGCTTCCACAATGGCAGGTGGCTCCCAGTAAGCTCCTTCTTCCCTCAACATCAGTACTGTGGGATCTATATCCATATAATTTGTGGCTTCTTCTTCAATCTCCATGTCTATAGGTTTGTTAGTCATAAAATGCATGGGTTTTGAAGTGTCTCCCCCTTTTGTGATGTGGACAATTTTTTGTTGGGTCATGGGGATCGGTGTCTTGGGGTTTGATGTGTCTCCCCCTCTTTGTGGGTATTTGGTTGTTTATTTGGGGTTTGAAGTGTCTCCCCCCATTTGTGGATGTTTGGTTATTTACTTGGGGTTTGAAGTGTCTTGTAGGTTGGATATGGGATTGTGATGTTGCAGCAGTGGAGTTTCTTCTATGCTTACGGGCTTCAGCACTGTAATGGGAGTGGCTGGCTTGGAACTGGAGCTACTGGCTTGAGTGTCGGCCTTAGGTTCTCTTTGTACCCTTCCTTCAGATCTAGACCAAATTCTCCCATAATGACAAACTTGGTCGGGTTAACTAAAGCTAAGACCCCATCCATATCCATCAATCAACTAAAAAAAACACACACAACATGCAATACAATTTTAACCGAGATTGACCTAGAGATAGGTTCTAAGTCATTACGTTGTAGGGTGGGTTTGTTGTTTCATTGTTTCCCATAGCTAGGACGTTACACCTCCTAACTTGTAATGTAATGAACAAAGCGTTGGTCCGAACGGCATGATTTGTCCTTTATAGTCAACAGGAAATGATCCAGTGACCTTGGGCGATAAGTTGGTGAGTTCATCACTAGGTACTCGAATCTAATAAAGATCGGTGGTCCATGGTTACTACCACCACAAAATTGTTGAAAAGGGATGCATACATTGTTGTTTGAATGGCACACACTATGACAGTTAGGGAAAGATTTTAACAAGCAATACAAACAACAAATACCATACGCCAAAATATCATACAACATCCTATCAAACATAAATAAACAAACAAACAACTATATCATGCAAGACCATGCAAAACAAGGGTACACATTTGGTCACTTAAGTCTAATACGAAGCTTAGCCCTCGACATCCCCAGTGGAGTCGCCATTGTGAGAGACCTCGCCAAAAGTGCCTCTTAAAAAAAAAGAGGTTGTTGGAGTGCTTTTTAGGGCATTTCTCTTTTTGGGTAAGTGGTGTGGAGTCGTCATTTATTTTTTTTATACAAAAAAATAAGAAAAAATATATATAAAATACATGACTGAATTGTTCTTTTCATTGATTGAATAAAAAAATACATTTTTGAAAAATCGAAAATTACATGGCTTTGGGTCCTAGTTACAAACTACCAAATAATTACATGGCTTTTTGTCCTAGTTACATTCTACCCAAAATAAAATAAAGACAAGGCTTAGATCTGCCTATCCCAAAGAACTAAATTCGGATGCTAGGTTACGGAATGGGAAAGTGTTAGGCACCCATTCCACCCAGACAGAGTCTGGTCTTCTAAACTCTTGTATCATTTATGCATGCTATGAATGACATGTTGTATATACACAAAACTAAATCACACAAATTCATTTATGAATGAATCCTCTTATTTGTTTCTAAAAATTCAGATCTGTTTTTAGTGGTAAAAAATTGATTTTGGTTTGTCAAAAATGCCAAATCTATTTTGTAATAATAATAATAAAAAAATGGTTTTTGGAGAGAAAAACTCAGATATGTTTTAGAGATAAAAATTGGTTTTTAGTTTAGAAAAAGCAGAGTTTTTGAGAATAAAAAAACATGGTTTTAACTTTGTAAAAGATCATATCTGTTTTGTGATGATAAAAAAAAATGGTTTTTGATAACATAAAAAATCAGATATGTTTTTATAAGTTCAAAAAATATGGAAAAGATTTTTTTATGAAGAGAATTTCATTCATAAGATAAATTTAGGCTACATGAACTAAATAAAACAAATAACCATGAATACAATCATGCATAATCTTTTTCTTTGTTTCAAAATTTGCATATATTATAGAAAAATCATATCTGTATCTAAGAAGGATACAAATCAGTTTTTGATTTGAGAAAAATTCAGATCGACATCTAATAAAGATGCAGATCCGTTTTTGATTGAGAAAAAATTCAGATCTACATCTAAGAAAGATGCAGATCCATTTTTTGTTTATGAAAAATTTTAGATCTACATCTATAAGAAAGATGCAGATCTGTTTTTAATTAAGAAAAATTTTAGACCTACATCTAAGAAAGATGCAAATCCATTTTTGTTTTAAGAAAAAGCATTGATTATATGCAGATTATTGGAATCAAGAAAGAGATCACAAAAATTATATAAAAATCATGCTTTAACAAAACAATGATTAACAATTCATGTTATGGATAAAGGAAAATGCATCATCATAAGAGAAAGACATAAAAAAAAAGGAATAGGGTGATTGAAAACAACCTCTTGCATGAGCACCCCTTGTTCTTGAGAGGATGTTTTAGGGTTCAAAGAAAGTTATTTAATTATCTTTGAATTCTAAAAACCCAAATTTTGGCAGCAAATATCAGAGAGGATCAGCAAATATAAGCACTTGGAGAGTCTAAAAACGTATGCCTCTTAGAGCACCAAAAAAAAAAAAGTTTTCGAATTATGAGATCCAGTCTCTATTTATAGAGGTCAGAGAACTCTAAAAAATAGCTCTGATGTGTAGAACGCGAATTGGGACTCATCCTTTTCCTGAAAGATTGAAAAGGGTGTGCATTATCTTCACCCGAAAGGCGTTGGGCCAAAGGCCAAAAGGGGCCAATTCAACACTTTTAAAGTGCCGAATGGTGCTCTTGGATGCTGAGCACACTTTCATGTTCAGGTGCGTTTTGGACTCCAATTCTAGGGTTTTTTTATTTGGTCCTTGTACCTAGATGTGTTTTCATCCTTAATCTATGATTTTTTATCACTTTTATGGATAATTCAAACTTTTTGGGAACAATTATTTTGTAGATAAATCCCTTAAAATAAATCTTGATAAAATTCCGATTATATACAATTTTATTGTTACCCAATCATCCCTTTTATTCCTATGCATGCAATCCTATTTTAGACACTAATTATCGACCAATCACAAAATTATTTAACTAATTTTAATTGCTTAACCAATTAGAATTAATTTAAATTAATTGTGAGTGGTCGACTTTTCCTAGACATAATGCATGTTGACCGTGTAAACTTGATCATGCAATATCTTTCGATCCAATGGTTCAATTTAAAAGCTAGACACACCATTCCAACCATTAGAATCTCAAGATCATTTTTTAGATATGCAATGAATAAGTTGATGCATGTAATGCAAGAACAAATTGATGCATGTAGTGGAATCATGATTTTTGGGGTACATGGATGGTCATTCCAGTCATTTTTCTTGATTAAATCACGGGTGCAAAATCAAGTGTCTATAGGTATTTTAAGGAGTTAGAGAATTGGTTTGGTTAATGAACTTTTGGAAATTTGTAAATGAGCTGTAGATCATGTTTTTAGCAATGGCGCCTATGCCCCCCACACTCCACAAGAACTTTGAATTTGTGGAGTGTTCATCACGTCAAGGGTGTGTAGTGTTAAAGAGCTCAAAGACTTAAAGATCAATTAAAAGTCTTCTTTTAAGATGATTTGATAAGCTTATCTGAAAGAAAATTCAAGTGAATTGTGTTGGGGAGATAAACACCTTAGGGAGCTTCCTTGAGTAATTAATATAACATACTCTTTAACCCAAAAGGCTTAAGGCCAATGGGTATATGCTCAATTATGTTATATTAATCACTCATTCTTCTCATCATTATTCAATATGGGACTTCACTCACAAGTGTATACCCAACAATCTCCTCCTCACGTGAGTCTCTGCCTCTCTGTAGGCCTTAAGACCTCTTTGTGAGCCATGAATAAGTCCTACTCACTCCCCTTGCCTAATGGGCCTTTCCCATCACTAGTGCGTCATCCATGGGCCTCCATGTGTCAATCTCGGACATCTTTTATCCTTCATGGGAACCTTGTACCTCATTATTGTCTAGCACCATTGGCAATAATACTCATTTGTTGGGCCTTTTCCAAGATCGTTTATGTGGACTTTATGGGCTTGCTTGGTGCAAAATATCATCCTCGTTCTAACTACGAAAGGGGCCCGTCTTGCTCCATTTGCGAAAGGGCTTCAAGTACACACATCTCGTTTCCGCTCCAACTGCGAAAAGAACCTCTTTAACCTTGCCTTCTTTGTCCCACACTACCATGGGCTATGATACTACTTGTTAAATCCCAAATTTTATTATCAATAATATTAGCAATCCAAAATAACAATCACATACAAAACATAAATATTTACTTGGAAAACCCTTTCTCCTTGAATTAAAAAAGTATGGGACAAACTCAGAATAATTTCACTATTATCAAATCAATTATAATAACTCTCTTGTGTATGTCTCACGGCTAAAGAAAAATCTTTTTTGTTTTTCTTTGCTCTCACACACACTAATTATCTCTCTCATAGGACACTTTGCTCTCTTCTTTCTATTTTTCTTCTCCATGTACAACTATCTCTCTTGGTTGTCTTCTTTCTCTAAGTAGCTCCCTCTTGGCTACTCTCTCTTTTTTCTTGTGCGGCACCTTTTTCTGCTCTCCTTATGTGGCACAATCTATCTCTTTTTCTCTTGTGTGTATTCCTTTTTCTTATGCAACACACCATTGTTGCTGCTATCACCATTATGCGGCACTCTAATCCTTGCTTTTATAAGCAAGTCTGCCGCCCCAAATGAATCCTAGGAACACGTGGATTCCTAACACCTTAGGTAGATAAACACCTTAAGGAGTTTCCTTGAGTAATTAATATAACATATAGAGACACGCTTTAACCCAAAAGGCCTAAGCCTAATGAGTATATGCTCAATTGTGTTATATTAATCACTCATTCTTTTCATCATTATTTAATTTGGGACTTTACTTACACGTGTATACCCAACAAATTGTTTGAAAATAGTGTTTGTTGACCACATACTATATGCTATTTAGCTTACTAATTTTGTGTAAAATCACATAATGACACTTTAATTTCTGGTGCACATTTCCATCTTAAACCAATTTAATTGGATTTTCTAGTTTATTTTGAGGTAAAATACAAGTTTTAAGCCACATTTATTCCACTCAATGATCAAATTAGTTAAAGGGATAGTTAGCATTTTTTTAAACTTCATTAATTATTCATTTTTAGAAGATAATTAACTAAAAGATTATACCCAATATACAAAACTCTTACTTTTGTGAGATATGGGTAAGCAGCCACACTCCCAGTTTTTGGAGAGTTAAATTTCCGGACTCAAACTTGCTTTTGGTGAAATGTACTTGTCATCGCAACAAAGCCCAACCCCTTGAAAGATAATTAACTAAATATCCAAAATAGTTAATTTATCCAATGTACACTTGAACATTTTTAATGTTAAGCTTAAACTAATGGTATTTTGACACAATTATTTTTTTTTATAACCAATCATGATGATTCATTCAAAATCACATATGTTTAACCCTAATTCCAAAATTGTTTTTTGTTTGTTGAAATTTAATGTGGCTTGATCTTTCAATTTGGTAGTCCAATTTTTGTATGTAAAAGTGTCGTTTTGATTGCAAGGAGATCCGATAATGTTTGGAATTAAGTTCATACACATCTAACAATCCAAATGACTTTTTTTTTTACCCTATCTTGATAAAATTATCATCTTTGTTCAAACTTTAGGACAAGAAATTTAACACTTGAAAGTTCATTCATTAAATTGTGATTTCATATTGAGTAAATTGTTTATTGTACGCACACTCTCTCTCACAATAAACATTTCATTCTCGAACCACCAAAATTCATACCAGAAAAATGAGATGGGCTAAAGTCCATCTCCCTCCTTTGGTGACAATTAATGGCCCATCCATAGTACAATTCATTGCGCACTTCACCAACTATATATGCATATGAGGTTTTATTTCCTTCCTGGTAATGTAAGTACAACCCT
Source organism: Castanea sativa (assembly GCF_040712315.1). NCBI lineage: Eukaryota > Viridiplantae > Streptophyta > Magnoliopsida > Fagales > Fagaceae > Castanea > Castanea sativa. The sequence goes on from NC_134023.1 coordinate 28,923,876, forward strand.
ATGGCGCCTCCTTTCACTGCATTTATTTATTTCCCTGCTATTCCTGTTGCATACCTTTCCAGGCAATAAATACTGCATATTTATCCATTGAGATCCGTCCCAGTTTATTGAATGGTGAAGAATTCTACATATAATGAATCTGATTTTCATCTTAAAATTAAAAAATAAAAGATTCAATACGTTATTATATTACTACAAAAATTATTAAATCTGGTTGATCCTCTTACGTTTCTGGACCCCAATTTTTTAATGGGACACAGCTCAATATTTAAAAACAGAAAACAAAAAAGCTCTGTTTAAAATTCTTTTGGGCTCTACTGAGAAATTATTATTTACATGGAGGATTGCAAATGTGGTCCTTTCTGATCAATGAGATAATATTATCTAAACAAATGTATATGCGAGCTTCTTAATCAGTACAAAAAATATAAAATAAAAATGACTAGATGTCACATTTGCATAAATAGCAGCATTCTATTAGTTGAAAAGTAAGCAAAACCACGTCAACAATTCTCCTAGTAGACTTAATTTCTCGGCTCTATAAGTTTTTATTTATTTTTGAAATAATGGCAACCATTGTGTGTGTGTGTGTGTGTGTGTGGTGGGGGGGGGGGGGGGGTGATGCAACCTGAGTTATATATTACAGTTGGTCTTAATCTGTCATCATTAATAATTGAATATGATCTCACACTCACAAGGGGTATAAGAACTGACAAAAGTAAAATAACTTTCCAATGAGACCTCTCATCTACATGTACGATTTGATATTTCTTTTATTTATAAATAATTCAGAAGCCACTTCGTTGACATAATTTTATATGAATTATCTCTAATTACTACATTACTAAAAACACTCTTTATCGGTTATCAGTGATAAACAAGTCAACAACTTGCCCACGAACATATATATATATATATATATATATATAAGCTGGCAATTACAGACGCAGTGATGGTATTGGTATTGGTATTGGTATGTTTGTCACTTTGTCTATCTCAATTACAAAATGCTCAATCGAAACAAAAATCCTTAATTAGATCGTCCACACTTTAAAATTAAAATTTAAAGTAACCCCAGTGATAAGGGTAATTATGTAAGATGGTAAACTCATCTACATATGAGGAAGTTGACGGTCCCAATAAACCCGTCAGCTCCGCTTGTTCATTCATAAGAGATGAAAACGACGACATCATAGGCCGACAACTCCACGCTTGATGACATCTATGTGAGACGACGAAAACGCCTAGACAAGATAAGAGGCCGACGGAAGGAAGTTGACGGGGAGAAGGAAGCTTATGACGAGTCTAGCGTGGCGTTGCTTGGCCTCCATGAATATGTATATAAAGAAACATCTTGTGTCCCATGGTTAACCATAATCAAGAGGATTCCCACATGGAAATGATTCCACAATATACGTGTATTAATGAGGATCTTCCCTACAATGAAAGACCCTCTCCACCAAGAAACGAATGTCAGCTCTACCCTACTATAAAAACCCCCAAACTCTCACAAACCAAAGTACGCATGAATCACCCTAACTCTGGCACTCTAGAGTTGTGAGAATTCTCTAACTTGACATTCGAAGGGTATTTGACCGATACCACACCGGTACTCTCTGTAGGGTCTTCTTCTTTTTGTGTTACGAAGGTTTTTGTCTAGAGTACGTGAGCACTGTGCAAAAAACTGACGATTTTCGGCATCATCAGTTGGCACCGTCTGTGGGGAACTTGTAAGCCATACTACCGCTTCCCAGACAAAGAGTTGCATGGTACTTACTCGCTCAATGGTGACCACCAACAATAATCAAGGAGATGAATCATGTACCACTGCCCTCGAAAGACAGGTTCAAACTCTCACCGCGACCATAAAACGCCTCACCAAGCAAAACCATGACTTAGAGGAGTAGCTGCGCCAAAAGAATGCAGGGCTTAATACTTAAGAGGAGGACCAAGAAAGCACTAGCACTAAGAGAAGGGACCAAGAAGGGCTGAAGGGCAGCAACGCCTTAAGTAGACAAGAGTGATAGGATACAAGTTGTCCACCCGCCACAGATATGGCTCCACCATACATGGTAGTAGAGATGCAGATGATGAAGGAACGAATGGACTTCATGATGAACGCCCTCAGAGGGTGGGTGTCTAGTGACCTCGACGAGTTAGTCCATCGAACTGATTCACCATTCATTGCATCCGTCACTTTGTTTCCCCTTCTACTAAAGTTTTGCATGCCGTAGGTAGATGCCTGCAATGGATCTAAGGATCCCTTAGATCACCTGGAGTCCTTCAAAACCCTGATGCACTTGCAAGGCGTGGCAGACGAGATCATGTGCCGGGCCTTTCCCACTATGCTAAAGGGCCCCGGGTTTAGTTCAGTAGGTTAACACCAAACTATATTAGTACCTTCAAGGAGTTGAGCGCCCAGTTTGCCTAGCACTTTATCGGGGGGCATAAGTATAAGAAGTCCACTGCATGCCTGATGAAAATCAAGAAATGGGAGGATGAAACCCTGAGGTTTTACATTACCTGCTTTAATAAAGAGGCCCTCTTAACTAATGAAGCTGACGACAAGATACTCGTGGCTGCATTCACGAATGGATTACAGAAAAGAAAGTTTTTGTTTTCCTTATACAAAAATGACTCGAAGACTATGTCAGACGTGCTTTACAAGGCTACCAAGTACATGAACACAGAAGATGCGTTGCTTGCTCGAGAAGAGAATCCCAAGAAGAGGGAAAGATAAGAAGAGGCACGGCAGGACATGGGATAGAAGACAACTAGGACTAGAGACCGACAGGAGGATAGGCGCTCCAACCCCACCGGGAGGTTTGCAAGCTTCACCTCGCTCAATGCCCCAATCGATCAAGTCTTAATGCAGATCAAGGACGAAAGAGCCTTGACGTTTCCTGGCAAGCTGAAGAGAGACCCCAATAAGAGGTCCAAAGACAAGTACAACCATTTTCACCTTGATTAAGGTCATGATACATCCGACTGCTACGACTTGAAGCAGCAAATAGAAGTTTTTATTAGACAAGGAAAGTTCCAAAGGTTTGTCAGTAAGGAAAGGATGGATGCATCGCAAGAACATGCTGCCCGAAGGGCAAACGAGCATTCTAGGCTGCCCCTATGAGACATAAGAATGATCGTGGGGGAACTACAGCTTCTGGCTTATCTAAAAAGGCCCATAAGACTTACCTAAGGAAGGTTCAGAATGTCCAACTGGCGGGCTTCGTCCCAAAGATGGTGCGGGTCGACAACCCCATCATTGGATTCTCAGAGGAAGATGCTTGACATCTCCACCACCTGCATGACGATGCACTCGTTGTTAGCATACAAGTAAGGGATTACAACACACACCGGGTCCTGGTTGACAACGGAAGCTCTGCTAACATCCTTTACTACCCGCATTCCAGCAGATGAGGATTGAAAGAGAACAGCTAGTTCCGACCAACGCCTTTCTCGTTGGGTTCAGAGGAACAAGAGTATATCCCCTCGATGTAGTCACATCGCCCGTAACAGTTGGTGATTACCCTCAGCAAATCACTAAGGATGTAACATTCCTTGTGGTTGATTGTTCGTCTATCTACAATGCCATCTTAGGGCGACCTACCTTCAACTCATGGAAGGCCGTGGCTTCAACTTATCACCTGATGATTAAGTTCCCCACCGAGTACAGAGTTGGAGAAGTACGTGGGGATCAAGTGGCGGCACGCAAATGTTACATAGCAATGTTGGAGTTGGACGACCATTTACAGACCACGAGCATAGAAGAACAGCGGATGGTTGTAGAGCCCATTGAGGGATTGGAAAATATACTCTCGATAGCGCGAGGCCTGAGCGAATGACTAGGATCGGCACTCTCGCCGGTCTGCCAATCCGTCAAGCACTTATGACATTTCAAAAAGAAAACCAGGATGTATTTGCCTGGAGCCATGAAGACATGCTCGGGATCGACCCCTCAGTCATGGTGCACAGGTTGAATGTGTTGTCCACTTTTCCCCCTATCAATCAGAAGAAGGAAATGTTCGCCCAGGAACAAGACTGAGCTATAGCGGAAGAAGTCTGCAAGTTGCAAGATGTAGACTTCATTAAAGAAGTATACTACCCCGACTAGTTGGCTAACGTGGTGATGGTCAAAAAGGCCAACGGGGAGTGAAGGATGTGTGTAGACCTTACAGACTTGAACAAGGCATGCCCCAATGATAGCTACCCCCTCCCGCAGGTTGACGTCCTAGTAGACTATACGGCCAGACACCAGCTATTGAGTCTTATGGATGCTTTCTCTGGTTACAACTAGATCAAACTGAATGAAGCTGATTAGGAGAAGACTTCGTTTGTCACCAGCCAAGGCCTCTTCTGCTACAAAGTAATGTCGTTCGGCCTGGCACAACATATCAGAGGCTCATGAACAAGATGTTTGCACATCGGATACTAGGACCTCATGGCTAAGCACTACAACTCTAGAGTCCGACACAGAGACTTCCAAGTTAGGGATCTCGTCTTAAGGAAGGTAACAGGTGCCACAAGAGATCCCTCCTAGGGAAAGCTCGGACCTAATTGGAAAGGACCCTACAGAGTCACGTTATGGCAGAGGAAAGACACCTACCACCTAGAGACATTAAACGGGTAGAAGTTGCACCATCCATAGAACGTCGAGCATCTAAAGAAATACTACCAATAGATGACATCATGAAGGGTGCCACTTCTCATTTCTAGTTTATTTCTTTCAGTTAATTTTTATCTACAGTACTTTCTAAGCCCAAAGGGCAGGTTTTTATTCTTTTTAAGAACAGTTTTTTACTTATGCACGTATTTATCACAATAAGAGGAGTTCTTCAGATATAACATGTGTATGTATACATTTCTACAAAACTACATCCAAAAGTGGATAGATCAACCCAAGGGATGCCTACGAAATAATTGAGTCCACAAGTGGACGAATTCACTAAGTCCACAAGTGGACGAGTTCAAAACCACGTCCACAAGTGAACAGATCATCCCAAGGGATGCCTAAATGGACAAAGTCCTTAAGTGGATGAGTTCATTACGAAGTCCACAAGTGGAAGAGTTTATTACAAAGTCCTTAAGTAGACGAATTCATTACCAAGTCCACAAGTGGACGAGTTCATTACGAAGTCCACAAGTGGACGAATTCATTACGAAGTCCTTAAGTGGACGAATTCATTACGAAGTCCACAAGTGGACGAGTTCATTACGAAGTCCTCAAATGGACAAATTCATTACCAAATCCACAAGTGGACGAGTTCATTATGAAATTCTTAAATGGATGAATTCATTACAAAGTCCACAAGTGGACGAGTTCATTACGAAGTCCACAAGGGGACGAGTTCATTACGAAGTCCTTAAGTGGACAAATTCATTACTACGTCCATAAATGGACAAGTTTGATAGGGGATGAGTTCATTACGAAGTCCTTAAGTGGACAAATTCATTACTAAGACCATAAATGGACGAGTTTGATACTAAATCCTCAAAAAGGACGATTTAAGTCCAAAGTGGATGGGTTCATGCCTACAAGTTATTAAGTACTAACACACAAGTTATTAAGTACTACGTGGATGGGTTCATTCCTAAAATGCATCAAGTCCTCAAAGGGAGGAGCACAACAAGGCGGATGAACATACACATATCTCAAAATAAGAAATCAGCAAGAGGATACTCAAAGCGAAGGATGTAAAATATTAAACAGACGCCGTAAAATAAAAAAGTGTTTACAACAAAAGCCCAAAAACAATAGGGCACTTAATATTGTCTGAAGATAAGATGGAATACATGAAAAAGTTAAACAAATAAAAACTAGACTGAAGGATTCTGGACGTCTTGAACAGGAGGGCTCTCGTCATCTTTTGTAGGAGGATTTTGGGCGTCCTGGGAAGAAGGATTCTTGGCATCTTTAAGAGGAGGATCTTCAGTAGACAAGATCAAGGGAGTGATGGGTCTCTCCAAAGCAAGTTGAGCAAGCACCACGCCGTCATCTTTCAAACCCTGCTCAGCATGAGTAGAGTTGTTAGTCTCTTCATTGGTGGTATCGCCACTAGCAGGGGTCATCAACAGTGGATCATCTGTGGTGACTTTGGATAAGTCAAGATTTAGGTAAATGGACCTGACCTATTTTAGGCAGTCATCAAACCCGTCACCATAGTAGACCGCACATGCATTAATGAAGGGCTAGAAAGCCTTAAACTCCGCTATTGCATTAGCCCTGGCCGTCTCTACCTGCCCATAAAGAACCGTCAGCTCTTTCTCTAAGTTCGCCTTTTCCTCTTGCGCCCTTTCTCAGAGACTAGCTTCCTCTTTCAGCTTCTCGTTAACAGTAAATAGGGCCCTCTTATATTGCTCTTGTTCATTGGTCAAGGTCTCATTTCGCTTCCTAAGCCAATTGATCACCCCCTCCTCGGTGATGCACCTATCTTGAAGCACCTTCATACACACCAGTGCCTGAAAACAAAACAACCGTCAGTTAATGAATGAACAACAAAATGGAAGAGAATCTAAGAAAAAGACATACCCTAGAAAGGTCAAAAAGACTCGACGCCCTCAAATCTTCTGTCTCCTGCTCAACATAAGGGTCCAAGTCCGTCTCCTTGATGATTGACTCAACCATCTCAATGGCATATCCCTTATGCGTGAGAAGATGACGAGAGGTTCCCTGGGTGACAAGGCATGTTGCCGTCATTAAGCCTTTACCAGCTGCATGACTTGGTTTGGGAGGTGACGGCTTCTTTGACTGTTTGTCACCTACAGAAGTGACCGGCCCTTTCTTGAGTGGATAGTCATCCCTCCCTTCACTTTTCCATTTGGACGATCCCTTGCCAACGACCTTGGGAGTTGACGATGGTGCCCTCTCTTTCTCTTGCCCTTTTTGCTTACGCGCCATGGCTGACGCCCTTACCAAGGTTTTTTGCCTCACTGCCTCCATTTTTGCAAAGGGTAAGAGATTGATGTTAGATAAAGTAGACGGAAAGAAGAATACGGGAAGAAAAAAGCAAAAAGAACTTACGACGACGGGAATATGTGTTTAGTCTGCGAGCTGTAGGTGTTGGCACCAGACCATCACAGTAGCCGTGCAACGTGTTAAGGGTGATTAGGTCCTTATACTTCCATTCGTCAAAAGGGATATCAAGCACCCGACGGATGAAAGCCTCCTGCTCGTCGGTTATATGCGGACAAACGCTAGCTGAAAAAGGGAAAAAGTAGACGATGTTAAACCCTTGAACAAATAAATAAAGAAAAAGTGAAAATGCAGACGGTGCCAAACTTGAATCCTTGACAATACCTCAAGTATTGTAAAGAACATGAGGCATTGTAATCCACTCCTCCTGTCAGCATATCCAATCCATCCTTTGGACAAAAAAATATCTACCCCTCCAATTTCTAATGGAGTTAGGCATGTCTGACACCAGCCTAAGTGTTTTCTTCCTTGCTACAAAGTGATATATCCCTTAAGATGAGACAATATGTTGGGGTCTGTAGCACCAAAAGAACTCGTCAAGAGTAAGCTGACGGTTCCCACCACTAAGACGACCCCAAAGAGTTTCAGCCCCTATGAATATCCTCCAAGCATTGGGAGCAATTTGGTTGACGGATAATCCTAGAAAATTGGCCAACTGACGGTGAAGTGCCGTCAGTGGCAATCTCAATCCTGCCATGAACATGGCGTCATACATGCCGACGTCGGTGGTCTTCCCCAAGTAACACCTTTCAAACTTAATGTGTAGACGGATTGGGATACTGTCATGGATTTGATAACAATCCCAAAGTTCCTTGAATATTCTGGTTGTCATCTTCAGGTAAAAGTCATTGACCGTCCACATTGTAGGAAGAATGAAGGGACGGGTTCCGTCATCTTCTTAACATCCTGAATCTTACTCAGAGGATATTCCACTATCATCTTCACTCTCGTCCTCATCACCCTCCTCTATGCCCTCATCTTCCACTCCGTCCCCTTTTCCCTCGTTGTATCTGTCCTCCACATCTCCCCTTACTTCCTTTACGTCATAATTTTCCCCTTCATCATTAGGAGAATGGGCAGATGGTTCCCTCTCTAACGACCAGGATAATTCCTCCTTGGGCCCATGACCCGACAGGTAGACTTCGTTGTAGCCCTCTCCCTCATGGACTAACAACGACTGCTCACTCATCGCTTCTCTATCACCTGACATCTATTCACCTACAAGCGACAGAGGTATTCTAAGAACCTATTTGATGGGTCTCTCTATAGAAGTGACGATTAACTAGAAAACAAAAGTAAAAAATAGAAATGAAGGGAAAAGAGGACTTACAGGATTAATTGACGACTCAATAAAGGTGACGGAGTCCGCAAGCTGATGACAATGAAGATGATGGAATGAAAACTCTCTCTCTCAGGGTTTGCAAAGATGAAATAAGGAAAAATGAGAGGAGGAGATGAGATCTTTATAGGACAAAAATACACGAGAAATGAAGCCACGCTTTTGTTTAGAAACGAGGCCAACCGGCTTGTGCCACGTGTCCTAGCATTTAATGATAGCTGCTCGAGGAACCATTAATGAACATCCTTTTTTTTAACAAATAAAAATAACAGAAAAGCTACAAATCAAACTCCATAACCCGTCAACTGAAGCCAATGGAACCATGGAGTAAGGGGCTGATGATAAGGGTAATTTTGGAAGAGGATAAACTCGTCCACATATGAGGAAGTCGACGGTCCTAATGAACCCGTCAGCTCCACTTGTTCATTCATAAGAGATGAAAACAACGACATCATAGGTCGATGACTCCACGCTTGACGACATCTATGTGAGACGACCGGAACGCCTAGACGTGATAAGAGGCCGACAGAAGGAAGCTAACGGGGAGAAGGAAGCCTATGACGAGTCCAGCGTGACTTTCTTGGCCTCCACGAATGTGTATCTAAGGAAATATCTTGTGCCCCACGGTTAACCCTAATCAAGAGGATTCCCATATGGAAAGGATCCCGCAATATACGCGTATTAATGAGGATCTTCCCTACAATCTTCCCTACAAGGAAAGACCCTCTTCGCCAAGAAACGAATGTCAGCTCTACGCTACTATAAAAACCCTCAAACCCTTACAAACCAAGGTACGCATAATTCACCCTAACTCTGGCACTCTAGAGTTGTGAGAATTCTCTAACTTTACCTTCAGAGGATATTAGGCCAATACCACACCGGTACTTTCTATAGAGTCTTCTTCTTTTTGTGTTGCACAGGTTTTTGTCTAGAGCACGTGAGCACTGTGCGACTTACAGACGATTTTCGGCATCATCACTCAAGAATCAAACTCAAACATGCATATTAATTGAGTCACTCATTTAATTTAAGGGGAAAAAATAAAAATTATCGTTATGTCATGTTATGAAGTTGAATCAATGTATATTACATTCAACAAGTTCATAAATTAGACTTTGATCACTAAAGATGATCATATATATATATATAATGCATTTCACACATTGGAAACGGTTTGTGTCTAGTGGCTAATTCCACTGGACAAGTTGGGATATGAACACGTGTCCAGTGAAACTGGCCACTGGACACAAGCATCACTCTCACACATTTTCAACATTGAACGCCAACAAAGATAAAAAAAAGAAAAAAAAAAGAAATCATGATTCCCATATACTCAAATCACCTGCTTCATTTCTATATCCTCCAAGAACCAATCCTTTAAAAAAAAAAGGAAGAAATCCATGTTTTGATTTTCTGAGGCTTTTCGTTCCTTCTTCCTTCTATGGTCACCTTCCTCTTCCACATCATATTCATAACACACCCAGAGCCAGTACTTGAATTTTTTTCTTCTCTGTTTAAGGATCCCGATACCATTACCACCACGTTGTTTGATCTTGATCCACATCCACCCAGTCCCAGATGTGGAAATGCCATTAGATGCCTGTCGATGATATGACTTAGTGAAGCCAATTCATATGAGTCATAGAGAGGACTGCCACTGAAGGGGATAAAAATAGTAAGTGGATGGAGACAGTGAGGACAGATCGACACCATGAGGAACCCAGCTATGACGGTTGGGTGTTGCTGAATGTCCGTCTTGTATAAATTAATTATGGATGCCACGTGGCACGTCGTTTGATATATTTCAGATAAGCTTTTGCTTTATCCCCACGCAAACGTGTATATTTGGACTTCTTGCGACGCACGTTTGGGAAGACCCCTATATGGAAAGGAACTTGAGAAGGAAGTTGTATCCTAAAAGAAAGGTAATTCTACTCAATATAAATACCCCAGAAACCCTAGGTATGAAGGTACGCATAATATTCTTAACTCTGGCACTCTAGGGTTAAAGGAAGGAGATTCTAACTTGACCTTCGGAGGGTATTTGGCCGACACCACACCGGTGCTCTCTTTTAGGTCCTTTGCTTTCTTTGCGAGATATTGCTTTCGTTCGAGGAGCGCTTGCAACTCACTTGGTGATATTTTCGGCATCATCGGTTGGCGCCGTCTGTGGGAAATAGAGGAAGAAAATCTTGATTATTTTTAGCCTCGCTCTATCACGAGACAAAGAGTTGCATGGCACTCACCCGATCGATGGCGACGAACAACAATCAAGGCGACGAACCACGTACCACCGCTTTGGAAAGGCGAGTCCAAACGCTTGCGGCGGCGGTTGAGCGCCTCGCTAGCGAGAATCATGATTTGGAAGAACGGTTGCGGCAAATAACCGCAAATCGAGTGCACCACGGGAAGATCGGGGAGGCGCCCGGGGAAGGAAGGAACGCGGAAAGACCGAGCGGCACAACGCTCCGACTAGACCAGAGCGACAAGAAACCAATCCACCACTTGCTTTAGACACGGTGCCGACTCACATAGCCACCGAGATGCGGGAGATGAGGGAACGTATGGATGCCATGATGAACGCCCTTAAGGGACGGGTATCCCACAATGCGGACGACCTAGTCCATAGAACGGATTCACCATTCACGGCGTTGGTGAATTCATGCCCCGTCCTTGAAGTTCAAAATGCCCCGTGTGGAAAATTATGACGGATCCAAGGACCCGTTGGATCACTGGAGTCTTCAGAACAACGATGCATCTTCGGGGTGTGCGGACGAAATCATGTGCGAGCTTTCCTCACCACTTTGAAAGGGCTTGCGAGGATTGGTACGGCAAGTTGACGCCTAATTCCATCGGCACTTTTAAGGAATTAGGAGCGCGGTTTGTGTCACACTTCATTGGAAGTCATCGACACAAGAGGTCTGTGCATGCATACCGCGGAATTAAGCAACGAGAAGGTGAGACATTGAGGTCTTATATAGCCCGCTTCAATAAGGAATCCTCTCGATAGACGAGGCCGACGACAAGACACTTGTGGCGGCATTCACAAACGGGTTACAAGAGGGTAAGTTCTTATTTTCCTATGTAAGAATGACCCAAAGACTATGTCCGATGTTCATTACGGGGCGACGAAGTATATGAATGCGGAGGATGCCATGCGGCGAAGACGACTATAAACCAAAGAAAAGGGAGAGAGGAAGATATGAAACGGATAACGGACGAAAAGCGGCTAGAACCAGAGATCGACGAGAAGACCGAAGACGGAGCCACCTTCGGGGAGGTTTACAAGTTTCACCCCCTGCATAGCCCCTGATTGACCAAGTGCTTATGCAAATCAAAGATGAAGGAAGCTTGACATTCCCGGGTAAGTTAAAGGGAGATCCGAACAAAAGGCCAAGAGATAGATATTGCCGCTTTCACCGTGACCACGGCCATGATACGACGGATACATTATGACTTGAAACAACGGATCGAAGCCCTTATAAGGCGGGGGAAGGTTGCAAAGGTTCGTGAGGAAGGAAAGAGTGATCGGCCCCGGGGAACGGAGACCCTAGACGGGAAAACGAGCGTCCCGGACCACCGGTGGCGGACATACGGATGATAATGGGGGGCAACGCTTCGAGTAGGATCGTCCAAGAAGGCCGAAAGACTTATTTGCGGACGGTGCAAAGTGTCCGGTCGACGGGACCTTCATTAGAAAGAATACGCGGCGGAACGACTCCGTATCGAGTTTTTGAAGACGAGGCCCGGCGTCTTCACCACCCCCATGACGACGCGCACTTGTGGTCGGTATACGGAGTAGGAGACTTCAACGTCCACCGAGTTCTAGTAGACAATGGGAGCTCGGCGGATATCCTTTACTATCCGGCGTTCCGACGAATGGGGATTGCAAAGGAGCGCTTGATCCGGCGTCGGCGCCCTCGTTGGCTTTGGGGGAACCCGGGTCCATCCTTTAGGATCCGTCACGCGGCGGTGACGGTAGGAGACTACCCACGACGGATAACTAAAAATATCTCCTTTCTAGTGGTTGATTGTTCCTCGACGCCACAACGCCATACTCGGACGACCTACACTCGACGCATGGAAAGCCATCACTTCAACCTACCATCGATGATCAAGTTTCCCCTTCGAACATGGGGTTGGAGAACTACGCGGAAATCAAGTAAGCCAAGGGAATGCTACGTGGCCATGATGGAGATGGATGACCATGTACGGACAATGAGCATCGAAGAACGAGAGAATAATGGCGAGAACCCGTGGAGACATTGGAAGAAGTCAACTAGATGATTCAGAGCTGATCGAACCACCGGGGATAGGGACCTCGGTCGATGGCCGATTCGACATGCGCTTCTAATGTTCCTTAAAGAAAACCAAGATGTGTTCGCATGGAGCCATGACGACATGCGGGAATAGATCCGGCGCGTCATAGTTCATAAATTGAATGTATCACCTTCCTTCCCCGGTCAGACAAAAGAAACGCGTGTTTGCTCTACGAGCGGGATCGAGCCGCCGGCGAGAGGAAGTGCGAAGCTACGAGAAGCGGACTTCATACGAGAAGTGTACTACCCGGAGGCGGTGGCGAATGTGGTAATGGTCGAAAAGTCAAATGGGAAGTGGAGAATGTGCGTTGACTTCACGGATACGAACAAAGCATGCCACAAAGACGGTTACCCGCTCCCACGGATTGACGCTTTAGTCGACTCAACCGCAAAACATGAGTTGTTGAGCTTCATGGACGCCTTCTCGGGGTACAGACGATTAAGTTGGAGAAGACGAGATCAAGAGAAGACATCATTCGTGACGAGTCGAAGGGCTTTTTGCTTTACAAAGGTAATGCCATTCGGGCTCAGAATGCGGGGAGCCACATACCAACGATTAATGAACAAGATGTTCGAGCACCAATTAGTAGGAACGTCCAAGTCTACGTAGATGACATGTTGGTAAAAAGCGTAAAAGCGTCGGATCATGCGAGGGACCTCAGGGAGACTTTTGACACTCTTCGAACGTACAAAATGAAGGCTGAACCCAAGCAAATGCGCATTCGGAGTGCTGCTGGAAAGTTCTTAGGGTTCATGGTGGCGGGGCATTGAAGTCAACAGAAAAAGTGAAAGCAATTATGGATCTATCCCCTCCAAGGACGGTGAAGGAAGTGCAAAGCTGACGGGAAAGATAGCGACCTTAAATAGATTCGTATCGAAACGGCAGGCAAGTGTCTCCCTTTCTTTAGAACGCTAAGGAAATCTTTTGAGTGGACGGACGGCGCAAGGGCATTTGAAGAGTTGAAGGCATATCCGTCGCAGCCATTACTTAGCCGTCTACGCGGGGGAAGAATTATTCTGTCTTCTTGCATCTCGTCGGCGGTAAGTGCGGCTCTCGTTAGAGAGGAAGGGAAGGTCCGGAAGCTGTGTACTTTGTGAGCCGGGCACTGCAGGCGGCGGCGGGGAGAGGTACCCACGGATAGAGAAACTCGCCTTCGCACTTTAAGCTGACTCGAAAAGCGAAGCCGTATTTTCAAGCACACACGATAACAATCACGACGGATCGGCCATTGCGGAGAGCAATGCACAATCTCGAAACCGCGGACGAATGGCTTTGTGGGCTATCGAGCTAAGCGAGTACGATATCCAATACCCACGACAGTGTGAAAGGACAAATATTGGCGGACTTCATTGCGAATTCACTACACATGAGGAGCGGGGGGGAAGAGACGCCTACATGGAGAATTCACATAGACGGATCCTCCAATAAGCATGCGGGAGGAATCGAATTGTACTCCATACCAGGAAGGAGATAAAATTGAATCTATGATCGAGTACGGAATTCCTGCTACGAATAATGAAGCGGAGTATGAGGCCACAGTAGCGGGATTGGAGCTCGCGATAGCGGGGGCCGGGGAAGGCAATGGTCTACTCCGATTCCCAAATCGTAGCTAGCCAAGTTGATGGGAGTTATGATTGTAGGAATGAACGAATGAGAAGGTATCTCGAAGAAGTGAAGGGTCGGACAGTGCCCTTCAATTCACGATAACTCGAATACCGAGAGAAGAGAATCAAGAAGCGGATCGACTCGCAAAGGCTGCTTCGGCCGAACCTATGGTCGTCCCGAGCGGAGTATTGTCCTTCGTCCAATATTCATCGTTACTAGATAATGTTCGAGGTGCAAGAATTAACCCTTTGGAGAGGTTGGACGGTTCCAATCGTGGCGTACCTCAAGGACGGCAAGCTTCCGAACGGAAGGAAGAAGCTAGGAAATTGAAGGTTAGGGGTGCCCGATTCATGCGATCAAAGGCATCCTCTACAAAAGAGGATTCTCCCGACCTTATCTAAGATGCTGGGCCATGACGAAACGGAGACTACGTAATGAGGGAAGTTCATGAAGGGATGCGTGGAAACCACTCGGGATCAAGATCTCGGTACACAAACTACTCGGGCGAGGTGTGCGGCCGACAATGCGAAGGATGCCCATATGTACGTAAGAGCCTGCGATAAGTGTCAACGATTCGGCAACCTTATCGGGCGGCCAACGGAGGAACTCACACCCTGACGGCCCCATGGCCATTCGCACGATGGGGGTTAGACATCGTGGGTCCATTTCCAATAGCGGCAAGACAGCGAAGTTCTTGGTGGTTGGTATCGACTACTTCACCAAGTGGGTGGAAGCGAAGCTCTTGCTACTATCACGGAGAAAAATATTCGCGGCTTTGTATGGAGAAATATTGTTTGCCGATATGGGATCCCGAGAGTGCTCGTGTCGGACAACGGGAAGCAATTCGACAACGATGCGTTCCGAGATTTTTGTTCTCGGTGAGAATCAAGAATCACTACTCGTCGCCCGCTCGTCCACGGGCCAACGGACAAGTTGAAGTCACGAGCTGGTCCTTGTTAAAAATCATCAAGACCGGCTCGGAGGGGCAAAGGGCATATGGCCGGACGAACTACCAAGTGTCCTATGGGCGTACGAGAACAACGGCAAGGACGCCAACGGGAGAGACACCGTTTCGATTGGCGTTTGGTGCGAAAGCCCTCATGCCGGTAGAAGTGGGATTGACGAGCTACCGCGTGGAAAGTTATGACGAGTAAGAATTACGAAGCATTACGTCTAGAGCTTGACCTTGTTGATGAAATTAGGGCAACGGCGGCCGAAAAGGGCGCGGTACCGGACATGATGGCAAAACATTACAACTCTAAGGTTCGGCACCGGGACTTCAAAGTTGGAGATCTAGTGTTGCGTAAAGTGCTTGGCGCTACGAAAGATGCATCCACCAGGGAAAGGCGGGTCCCAGGCGGGAAGGTCCGTACCGAATCATCTCATGGCGCAGAAAGGAACGTACTACTTGGAGACATTAGACGGAAAGAAGTTAGGCCACCCACGGAACACGGAGCACACCGAAGAAGTACTACCAATAGTGCGGCGATCACAATACCTACTGCCTTACTTTTCAGTTTAAATGTTATGGCTTTTTACTTCTTAGAGCTGAGTTTTTCTTTTTCATGAACAATTTGGTTTATTGAAACTTATGAGAGGAATTTTTTATACATGCTGATGAAAGTCTACAATAAAATCTACAAGTCCACAAAGTGGACGGATCACCCACAGGGTGAAAAACCTAACGTCCACAAAGTGGACGGATCACCCACAGGGTGAAAAACCTAAAGTCCACAAAGTGGACGGATCACCCACAGGGTGAGAAATCTACAAGTCCACAAAGTGGACGGATCACCAAAAAGGGTGAAAATCTACAAGTCCACAAAGTGGACGGATCACCAAAAGGGTGAAAATCTACAAGTCCACAAAGTGGACGGAACACCCAAAGGGTGAGAAATCTACAAGTCCACAAAGTGGACGGATCACCAAAAAGGGTGAAAATCTACAAGTCCACAAAGTGGACGGATCACCAAAAGGGTGAAAATCTACAAGTCCACAAAGTGGACGGAACACCCAAAGGGTGAGAAATCTACAAGTCCACAAAGTGGACGGATCACCCACAGGGTGAAAAACCTAAAGTCCACAAAGTGGACGGATCACCCACAGGGTGAGAAACCTACAAGTCCACGGAGTGGACGGATCACCCACAGGGTGAGAAACTCACAAGTCCATAAAGTGGACGGATCGCCCAAAGGGTGAGAAACTTACGAGTCCACAAAGTGGACGGATCACCCAAAGGGTGAAAAACCTAAAGTCCACAAAGAGGACGGATCACCCGCAGGGGTGAGAAACCTACACGTCCACAAAGTGGACGGATCACCCAAAGAGTAAAAGAAATCTCGTTCACAAAATAAACGGTTAGCAAAAACACATTTGAAAGGCCATTCATCAAGTGGACGGGTTAACTGAAAGCACGACGGATAATGAGCAAGCAACATGCAATAAAAGATTCGACAAATCAAAGTTTAAATTACAAATGACGGATTAAATAAAGTTCTCTGACAACGGTAAAAATATTTACAAAAAGCAAGTGTCCTATTCATTCTTAGGAGGAGAGTTCTCGACCATTGGACCGTCATTTGGCTGGTTTGGGAGGTGGAACTTCGCCTTCGTCCTGGAGACGATGACGGCAAACACTTCTACTGCTTTCCGAACGGACGGATTGTGCAAGCGTTTGCCCTTGAGCATCGATAGATATATGGGATACGTCCGGATCGAGGTACGATGACTTCACACGACGGATGGCGTCATCGAACCCGTCGGCAAAGGAGCTCCCTAGCTCCGTCAGAAGGAGTTCAGAATCCCGATATTCTAGAACGGCAATCTCTTTTGCGTTGTGAAGCTTGGATGTTGTCTCCGTCAGCTGCTTCTCCTTGTCCTTCAATATCTCACGAAGATGCCCGTTCTCTTTTTCCACCTCCTCTCGACTCCTGCTCGAATATTTGAGCTTTACTGTCCATGTTGATCTTGTAGGTCTTCAACTCGTGCGGCTCATCCTCCATCGTACGGCTTTTCTTTCTCAGACGGTCCATGGATGTCTCATGATTGAGACAACGGCCATGGAGTCCTTTCATCATCACCATGGCCTGGAAGCAAAATACAACGTTATGACGGATGTGAAGGAACTTAGCAACAATATTAGACGGATTCAAAATTACCAGTGCAAGGGTGAAAAGACCCGAGTCTCACCCATAGCTTCCGTTGAATGGTTGCCGAGGTACGCATAGTCGTCGGTATCGGCATAGACGACATCTTCTCGAGGGCATAGCTAGAATCCTCCGGAAGAGAACGGGTGGTTTCTCCTCGGAGGTTGCTGGGCCTTTCATCAAGCCTTTGCCTTTTCCATGCTTGACGCCCGTCTTCTCTGCCTTTAAAGCCACGACGGGCTCGGTGGAGGTCTTTTGCTTCTTGGGAGGACGGTCCGTTTTTTCAACTTGAATCCGTTTGACGGTACGGGTGGGACCGTCCCCTTTGTTTGACCTCCCTCTTGCTTTTTCTTCGCCGCCTTGTTGTTTAATGAATGCTTTCCTCTGGCGGCGTCCATCTCTGTAAATCAAAGACGGATGAGAGAGAAGATAAAAAAGTAAAACGAGAAGAATTACGGACGGGTATAATTTTGATGAACTTACGTTTTCGGGTACGGTATCGTATTGACGGGCGGCGGATGAAGGTTACAGTCCGTCACGATACCGGTGAAGCGTATCGAGTGTGACGAGTTGAGCCCGAGTCCTCTCTTGCGGTTTTGTTTTGTTGAAGATTTTCTCCGAGAAACTCCTGCTGCTCGAGTCTGAACTTATGTGGACGGTCCGCGCTGCAATAAAGGACGGTTAAGCCTAAAAGAAAAAAATGAAAATAAAAAGTGGACGGAAGCAAAGGGATACACGTACCCGACGGAGGCATTATGCCCCATGTTGTGTCGACGGGCATATTAGTTACATCTCACCGGATGACACATCCATTCGTCCCCTTCTAAAAAGAAGTAACGGCTCTTCCGATCTGTTCGAGTGCGGAGTGTCAGCCGACGAGCCTCGAATAAGGACTTCTAACTGCGAAGCTATACATCCCCTTGGACTTAACAATCTCTGTCGGACGGTAACAATGGAAAAATTCTTCCACCGTCGACCTTGCAGGAACCGAGTCGGACATTGCCCCGTATAAAACCTCGGCCCCGAATGAACACTCTCCGAGGCATTGGGGGAGATTTGGGTGATGGACGAGACCAAGGTATTGAAGAAAGTCGACGGTGAAGAGAACTTAATGGAAATGCGAGCCCCGCCTTTAAAGCTTGCTCGTAGATCCAAACACCGTCTACACTCCACTTGTAGTAGCATTTCTCGATTTTTTTTTTTTTGGGAAGACGCAGACGGATGTTATCCGGTATTTGATACTTGGTCCTAAGTAAGTTGAGTTGGGATTCGGTCATGGACGACCTAAAATCATTTACGAATCCGGAAGGCGGCATGGCGGAATTCCCTAAGGCCATACGGGCCAATCATTGACGGGACGGGGGGATCAACGCCGTCCAAACTACTGCGGACGACTACGAACTCTACGTCTCTATACCACCGTCAAGGGAAGAAGAGGTACTTGACGAATTCCTCTCTTCACTTGAAGTGTCGGGATCTCTTGGACTGACGGGAACTTTTCATCGTGGCCCGCCCCTCACGGGCAAACGACTGGTTTATGACGCACTAGACATTACCTACATTTATGACGGTATAACCTAAGATACCGACGGTTCTAAAGAAAGTGCATATACTTAAAACAATGAAATTCAAAGAAAGACGGAGAAAGGTTTGTAATACATACCGGATTGAGACGGTTTACGACGAAGAACGACGGACGGATGTTGAGATGGCGAGGAAGGCACGATAGTTGTGACGGTTGTGCTCTGCTCACAAGTTTTGATATGAAGATGAAATGAGGAGAGAAAAATCGGCTTTTTATAGAAAGAGGGCACGGAATACGAAGCGACGCCTCGCTTTGGGGAAATATCCAATCCACGAGGGCCACGTGCTCTTCGTCGAAGTACGGGCCACGTGTCATCCGTCATGGTATGCCAAGGCCGTCCCCATTTAATACATTGCTTTTAGTCATTCCATGGATCCGAGTCGGATTATAAGGACGGATCCAAGAACTGAAGGGAGCAAGTTGAAGGGGATAAAAATAGTAAGTGGATGGAGACGGTGAGGACGGATCGACACCATGAGGAACCCGGCTATGACGGTTGGGTGTTGGCGAATGTAGTCTTGTATAAATTAATTATGGATGCCACGTGGCACGTCGTTTGATATATTTCAGATAAGCTTTTGCTTTATCCCCACGCAAACGTGTATATTTGGACTTCTTGCGACGCACGTTTGGGAAGGCCCCTATATGGAAAGGAACTTGAGAAGGAAGTTGTATCCTAAAAGAAAGGTAATTCTACTCAATATAAATACCCCAGAAACCCTAGGTATGAAGGTACGCATAATATTCTTAACTCTGGCACTCTAGGGTTAAAGGAAGGAGATTCTAACTTGACCTTCGGAGGGTATTTGGCCGACACCACACCGGTGCTCTCTTTTAGGTCCTTTGCTTTCTTTTTGCAGATATTGCTTTCGTTCGAGGAGCGCTTGCAACTCACTGGTGATATTTTCGGCATCATCAGCCACAATCCCATATTTCTTTTTCTTCTTCTTCTTCATCTTCTTCATCTTCTTTTCCTTTCAATGATTGTTGCATCTGATCGAGTTTCTTGAACTTTTTTTGTATTGGAGTTTGGTTCAACTGTAGAGACTGAAGACTTACATTTTTTTTTTGTGTCATCCGATCCCAACTCCAACTACTACACAGCTGGCCAGTTCATCATGAGTTTTAAAAATTTGAGCTGGCCAGTTCAGATTCAGAGAGCATTATTTATTATATTTTGTTTGTAAAAAAAACTAAATAATAATTTTGTTTTGAGAAATAAATGTATGAAGTTCCTGAATTACCCCTTCTAGCTTGGAGCTAAATATCATATGATGGGGATAATATATATTGTCTTTGAACATAAACTTTTAACAAAATTAAAAAAAAAAAAAAAAAGAAAAGAAAAGAAAAGAAAAGAGAGAGATATTCCCAAAGTTTGAAGAAGAGAACCAATAAAATTGAATTGTTCAAAGGTGTAAATGCACTTTTGATGCTTATATTTTGATCATATTTACATTTTGATGTCTGCTTTTTTATTTTATTGCTTTTAGTCCCTAAATAAAAAAAATGATTTATTTTGGTCCATACTATTACTCGCTTAATGGAAATATCCTACGTGCCAAATGGAGTGTAGTGTTGACATACTAAATGTTGATGTGACTATTAAAATAATAATAATAAATTTATTTAGAATTTTAAAAATGCCATGTCAACATAAAATATAATTAAAAAAATTTCATGTTTTTTCAAATTTTTAAATAAAATAAGATAATTAAATTAAAATTTTTTATTCCTTTCATTATTTTTACTGAAGAATATGTTCATGTTTTTTGTGTTCTTCCCCAAAACATGAATCATATTCTTAGATCAATAAGAGTTAAACAAAATTACATTTTATTAAGCATTTACTTGGCAACCAAATGCAACAAATTTCATTTACAAACCTAGAAAAGTCTCACACACTTAGAAGTTCAACCCAAAACTTCTTTATCAAACCAATTCCCCAACCCTTCTAAAATATTCTCAAACCTTCCTCTCTCTTTTCCAAAACTCCAAAATCTCTCTTCAACCGCAAAACTTCTTTGTCAAATTGGTTCCCACTCTCTTTATCTCTAGATTTTGCTTAAACCCAAACCCAAATTCCTCAAGCTCCTCTCCCAAATTGGTGGGTCTCTCTCTCGCTTAGATTGGTGCTTTGCTCTCTCTCTCTCTCTCTCTCTCTCTCTCTCTCTCTCTCTCTCTCTCTCTCTCAGATCAGTGGTTTCGTGGCTAGCTATTGATGTCTCTCTCTCCCTCTTCAATTCCCCTTTCTGCCTTGCCTCTCCCTGTTTCCTCCCCTCTCCATAATCTCCCATAGTTTTGATTTGGGTTTAGAGAGAGGTTGTGGTCGGTGTGGTGGTAGTTGTGAAGCAATGGTCGGTTGGGTCCGGTGGTGGGTCGAAGGGTGGGTTTGTTGTTGGAATGGGACGTAGGGGGTGGGTTTGTTGATTGTTGATTATTAGGATTGAGATGTTTTGGTGTTCTTGTTGGAGATCAGTTTATGTTTGTGTTTGGTTGACAAGAAAGGGTAAGAAAATCCTAGAAAATCTGAGTGTGAATTCTTAAGTTTTTCTGGGTTTTTGTTCTTTAGGGCATGTTTGGTAATTGTATTTAAATATAGTTTTTTGTTTTTCAATTCATAAAATGGTGGGTTCGACACATGAATTTATTGTATGATGGATATTTTCTAAATATAGTTTTCAAAAAACTGTATCCTATTTTCTTGGTTTAGAATAGGATTTTGAAAACGGCAAACATAATATGTTTTTAATGATATAGTTGTAAATAAATTGAAAATAGTGGACCTCACATATTTGTCCAAACTCTTTTATCTCTTAAATTAAGGAGCTTATCTTTATCACAAAAAGAAGTCTCACCCTTCAAATTTGAAACTTGTCGTGATGTGCTCTATTCCCTTATCAGTATCCATGCAAATAATAATAATAATAATAATAATAATAATCGATAGATTCTACACGTTACTTTTTGTAAATATTTTTCTAAAAAAAAATCTCAAAAATAAAAATGGTCTCCAAAAAATATTATTCTTTGTTTTTAGTATTTTGAAAATTGTTCTTAAAAGTGGGAGCCAAACACATAAAATATAGAAAGTATTATCTGAAAACTAGTTTCAAGTTCAATTTTTTGAAAATTGTTTTTATATTGTTTTGAAAACAAAAATAAAAATCCTCCTACCAATCATACCCTTAGTGTTCTTGTTGAAAGTGATACCAGATCTAAATTCAAGTATTTTTTTAATTTTAATTTTGCTTTGTGTTGGTATGGTTGAGTTGGGTTTGTTCGATTTTGTGGGTATTTTGTTAATGATTGTATTGATTAAATTTTCGAATTTAAACCTATTTCTTCTTTTGGATAATTTGGTGTATATATATGTGGATTGATTTTGTTTTGTACAATATTCTTTTATGATTTTTCTGGGTTTGATTTTTTTTTTTTGTGTTTAATTTTCTGGGTTTGTGTATGATTTTTTTTTTTTGTTGGTTTGTGCTCTTGTGTGTTCTTGATGAAGAGAATGTTAGGTCTGAATTCATGGGTTTCTTTTATTATTCTTAATTTTGTTTTATCCTTTTTTTTATTATTAAAATTGATAAATCAATTTTTAAAATTCTAAGCTAACGTGGCATTTATTAAATAATAAATAAAAATTTATTATTATTATTTTTAATGGTCACGTCAGCCTTCACTGTGTTAGCACTATACTCCGTTTGCAACATAGGATATTTTCGTTAAGTGAGTAGCAGTAGGGACCAAAATGGAACGCTATTTTCATTTAGGGATCAAAAGTGGTAAAACAAAAATGTATTGACCAAAATAGAAATAAGATAAATGTAGGGACCAAATATGCATTTATGCATTGTTTAAATTTTTGGAATTGGACAAAAAAAATTATTAGTGCAGTACATAGTATCTGATTACTTTTTTTTAACTTATGGCATCTACTCTTAGTATACATAAATAATAGAATTTGAAGAGAGGGGGAGTTTTGTTCTGTGTGAACAAATGCTCAATATGCCATTTGTAAATATAATTGGATTTTGATTCATACTTATTAGTTCAGTTGTCTTTCATTTATGGAGATGGTTATGTACTACTGAGTTTCAAAAGACCAGATTTAGTCTCACAAAAAATATATTATAATTCTATATAAAATTGTATTATAATTAAGTAAGTAGAGAATGTGTTGTGTGTGTTTAATTGGAATATATTTACAAACTGTAAAATTTAAAAATGCACATCAATTTTCTTGTAATTAATGTCCATACTTTAATATATATATATATGAACAACCGTTGCAGAATCAACAACATGGCTTGGCTGGCTGTTACAGACCATGAGATTGGCAATTGGCAAAGGCTGCTCTATATTAATTCCCTCATTTATTATTATTATTATTATTATTATTTATTTTTAAAATTTCCAACATGCATGTAGCTCTATCTATCCGATAGCTTTTAGCATTGTGTGTAATATATATCTACATATTTAAAACCAATAACAATTTCAAGACCTCATCATGCACAAGCACAACAGAATCAGAATGTCTACCCAAATTTTCTGTGTCACTGTAACGCATCATGTCAATCTTTGGTTTTAGTTTAGTTTTCATTTGCAAATTAAAGTTGGGAAAGTAAAGGTAAAGTTGAATTTCACTGATTCCATTTTAGAAAAATACTAGTAGACCAGTTAACAATTTTCTACAAAAGTAATGCACTGGGTAAAGTACGTTGTAGCCATCAATTTCAATTTCTGGAGAATTAGTGAACTATATATATATATATATATATGGGTTGGATGAAGTTGCACCTGGTGTAATCTAAATAATGTTACACCACTGAATATTTTTTAATTGAATGCGAATATTGATAAATCCACCATTAGATTACATTATCTTCGTATATTCTTCATGCTTGCAAAATTTGAAGGTGATCAAAGATTAATAGCCATGTCATCAATCAATTGTTAAAATTCAAATTTTTGTAGTTTAAAATAATGCATAAAAGATGAGTTTATAGATCAAATGGTAAATAACATCTAATTGATATGAAAATTGACATGTATGTTAAAAACATATAAAACATGAAATTCAATGGTTGAATTTTCAAAATATTAATTCAATAATAAGTTATTGGGTAGTATACCTTGAACTCAACTTATATATATATGCAAGGTTAAATGAAAAACTTATCTTTTAAGTTTTAGAGCATTCACACCAGCTCAGTTAAAAATTTGTAAAATAAAAGAAAGTACAATTTTTACACATTTTATGCAAAAAAACACCCACATCAGTGGGTGTATAAATAGCCAAAAATGTGGAAATCCATACACGATCTACAGTACCGTGTAAATATACACGCGCACTGTAGCTCGTGTATGGATTATTTTACTCCAGAATATTTCGCTCCATTTTTCCTCTCTCTTCTCCGTTCTCAACGAACTCAACAAATTCAGTATCATCCACAGAAAAATTAACACAAATACTCATTAACAAACTCAGACATACACTTGCTCAAAAAAAAAAACACAGATACACAAACACACCCACGATGCTTTGGTCGGCAGAGCTGGGATCGGTGGTGCTGGGGATTGGAGATCGAAGCTGGGATCGGTGGTGTGTGGATCGGAGATCGCGGCTTGGCTCGGTGGTGCATGGATCGGAGACTGCGGCTGGGCTCGGCGTTGCGTGGATCGGAGATAGCGGCTAGGCTCGGTGTGGATCGGAGATCGCGGGTGGGCTCGGCGGAGGGTGGATCAGAGACTGTGGCTGGGCTCGGTGGTGCGTGGATCGGAGATCGCGGCTAGGCTCAGTGTTGCGTGGATCGGAGATTGCGGCTGGGCTCGGTGGTGCGTGGATCGGAGATCGGTGCGTGGATCGAAGATCGCGGCTGGGCTCGGTGGTCGTGGATCGAAGATCGCGGCTAGGATTGGAGATCGGTGCTGTAGATCGGAGATCAGAGCTGGAAAATGGGCAGAGAGAGAGAGAGAGAGCGAAAGAGAAATAAGAGAAGGTGAGAGAGAGAGAGAGAGAGAGAGAGAGAGAGAGAAAAATTACCAAAAAATGAAGAAGGCGTGCGGCAGTTGGTGTGTAATAATAAAAAAAAGTGAGGAAATTATTATTTAATTAATAGAGGGAATAGGATAGATGAACTGATGTAGGTGATTTGTAAAAATGAATGTATAAAATTTTAAAAGGAGGTTTTTTGTGTAAAATAAAGAAAATTTTTACATGAGCTAATGTGTTTGCTCTTACAATTTTTTATTTCAGTCGTTTAAGTTTCATTCCTTCTCAATTAAGTCTTTCATTGTTGTTAGTTTCTGCCATCAATTTTTTTTTTTATTTAATTTTTAATTTTTTTCTTAATTTTAAAAAAACGTTAATTAAAAAAAAAAAAAAAAAAAACAGAATGAGAAACCCCACCCCACCGATACCTGATCTGAGAAACCAAGAATGAGAAAGAGGGGGAAAGAGAGATCGAGAAGGGGGAAAGAGGGAGAAGAGAGATTGAGATCATGAATCGACTCATTGAGACGCTCTCTATGCAGTCCATTTTCTCCAAATTCTGTTTCTGGAATTTTCTACAGTTTTCTGAGCAACCAAACAAACCATTTTGTCTTCAATTTGATTTTGTGGTTGGTGCTGATTTGCTGATCCGATTTGAATCTGGATTTTGTGCGGGCTACTAGCTCTGTTTTTATTTGAGGCTAATTGAGCTAACTGGCTATAAAGCTTTACAAACTTTGATTGGAGCAGAGATCCATCGTCATAAACAAAAAATTTGTGTACGGCTACTTTTTAAAACTCTGGTCATCTCAATGATTTGATTGTTTTTTGGTTTCTTACAGACCGAGTTATAATATATTTTGTTGTGGAATCTTTGCCTTAAGCATTGTCCTCAGTTTCTCTTTCTGGGTTTATAGTAAAATTAATAATAAAAAAAAATAGAAGAAGAAGAAGAAGAAGAAGAAAAAAAACATCTAGGTTGGATCCAAAATTTGTAATGACTTATTTCACTTTTTATCTGAAACCTGTTTGTTTTTTTCACAGCTTTGACCTATTTGATTTGAAGTTTCATAGTGAGGGTATACTTTCTTTTTTGGGTCGTTTTGCAACTTTGTTAGTTCTGGCACAACGGTGGTTAAGACGTGGTAAAAGACGGAGTTTTCGGCACAGTGCCAGCAGCGTCGTTAGAAGAAGCGGCGGAGGAGGCACGAGTTTTAACGTTGTCGAGCACTCGATGGAGCCATCGTCCTTTGGCAAGGTGCTGTAGCCTGTAGCATTGGGTTTCTCATTCTTTTTATTTTTATTTTTAATTAACATCTTTTCTAAATTAAGTAGTAAATAAAAACTTATATAAAAAAGTAAGTAGTAAAACAAAAAAAAGTAAACGGCAGAAACTCATTGACGGAGAACTTAATTGAAAAGGAATGAAACTTAGAGCACTGCAATAAGAAAATTTAAACTTATAAAATTGAAATAAAAAATTATGAAATTTAGATGATAAATTTTGTATTTTAGCCTATATAAAAATATCTATTTTTGGTGAAAACAGATTTTACCAAATAACAGCCGCATATCATATGATATGGTCGTTGAGGAGAGGAGTGAGGGCTAATCTTTCTCTTAAACTAAAGGGATTATAAAGTAGATAAGTAATAAAATAATATAAAGATATATATATATATATATATATATATATTTTTTTTTTTTTTTTTTTTTTCTTTTTCTTTTTCTTTTTTTGGGTCCACTAACTCGCTCGCGTGCGTATATATATTTTTTTTTTTTTTTTTTCTTTTTCTTTTTCTTTTTTTGGGTCCACTAACTCGCTCGCGTGCGTGAGTGAGGTGAGGAGCAATGATTTTATTTGAGAAAAAAAAAAAATTGGTGCCACCAAACTTACATATTGGACATGGAGTCATCACCTATGCCTATGAAAATGAACAACACTTACATAAAAGAACCACTACAACACTTCCTATCCATTCCATTGTAGGCATGAGATGTAAACGCTCTTAGTGGGAAAAAGGGTCTTCTAAGATCAATCTTACAACTTTGTCCTCCAAGAATATAGTTTAGTTTCGAAATAAGGTTTGTAAATTTTAATACCAATTTTTTTAATACAATTTAATAGTTATAATAAGAAAGGAGACTTTTGAGTTTTCATTGTAAATAGTAAGAAATGTTAATGAATGCTCTGAGAGTATTTGTTAGTGACCATTTTAAGAAAGTTTTTATGGAAAAAGAAAAATAAAGCAATTAATATTTTGAGAGTTTTTTTCATTTTTCTATAAAAGTACTATAAAAACCTTTCTAAAATAGTTCATTAACAATTGTCATAAGGGCATCCGTTAACATAACCCAAACAGTAAATACCAAGAGATGTAGTTTAGTTACAAAGCCTACAAGACTCTTAGGGGGCGTTTGGTTAGGAGCGTTTGGTTCGTCGTGATATTATATTATACCATAATATTACATTATTGTAATCTTATATTAATGTAATTTCAATACAAGAATACAACATTACATCGTTTAGGAAGCGTACAGTACACCAGCCAATGCATGGGAGAGTGTCGATATGGTTGAATCTAGACCTTACACGTGGAGTGGTTGTGAGCAAAGTAGAGAAAACGTTGGCTACAAGATATTGTCCTTAATCCGTGCCAAGGGCGTGACTGCCTTGGGAAGGAAGTAAGATATGCATTTCACATGGGTACTCAAACACTCACGAAAAGGGAGATAGTGACTTCCTAAGGTCAGCAACTATAGAAACACCTTTCATTGGCTAAGTGCATGTTGGACCACTTCAAGGACACGTGTATCATCTTTAGCACCCCTGATGTCCCTCTCATCGCTCAAGAGTTGTTCCCCATGCAGTGGAAAAGTCACCTACCTTATGTCACAGTGCTCATGTTGGCATTCTCTCTCCTCTAGTCATCAAATAGTACCTTAGTTGTAGTAAGGTCCAAAATAAGAAAATGGTGACTTGACACATGTCTTTGTACTTAGCCATATTCCTCAAACTATAAGAGGAACATGTAGCTGAACTATTAGGGTAAGAACCCAAGTAGATCTTTTGAGAAGAGAGTAGAAAGTTAATAAGAAAGTAAGGTAGAAAACAAGGTTTCTCTTTTGAGGAAGAACATCCTTATTGTACAAGAGATACCCCTTTTTCTGTTCAATACAAAGCTGAACAGAGCAGGGGTGATTTTCTCTTGCTCAAGCCTTGGTTTTTCATCCTTTTCTTAGGGTTTTCCATGTACATCCTTTGTCCACTTTACATTCTTGCAATCACTTTCTTTTTCTCAAGACATTATGATGTTAAAGCTTGCATTTTTGTCATTCATGAGCTTTCTCATCAAGATGTACTGTTAAATAGCTTATTTACTCCCATATAAGTTCAAATCTAACTTACACGTACATTTTTAGGGACTCCATCGGGGAACTTCTCTGGTTATTCCCCTTTTTGAGTTAGTTTTCTGTTGGTTTACATATTTCTGTTTACTTTCATCTTCTCCATGCCTCTGAGGAAGAAAGGTACGCAAGTACCAGCTAGTTCGGGTGAAAACTAGCAAGTGGGGCCAAGTGCAGATCATATATGCATGCACACTGAGGGCACAAAGTCTTCCGGCGAAGCTGGTCAACCGAAGGAATAGGAATATTGTGATAGCTATTAAGGACCTCCAGTGTTCTCAGGCTGCCATGTGGGAAGAATTTCAGTCTCTACGGCAAGGGACTTTCATACCTCAAGCCCCACAAAGTGGTTAAGGCCCTCGGGGATCTCCCTCTCTGACTAGGGAGGATATAACAGCTATCTTGTTCGAAGCCAAGAAAGCAGAGAGTGCTGTCTATATTGATACCAGGTCTCCCTATTCTGACAAAGTAGCTGGTAAACCCTATCTTGTCAACTATACTCCTCCCATCTTTCCTAAGTATGATGGCATGGTGTAGACACCGCATTTTGTACCTCTTACGACTCAGGCCCCCATTTCCTAATGATGCTCGAACTTTAAGGGCCAAAGCTAGTTTAGAGCCCAATCAAATATTAAATTAACTTGAGGAGTGTTAAAATGAAAAAAATATAAACTTTTAATTGAGCAAAAATATATTTTTGGAAATAAAATAACCAAAATGGCCCTCGGCCTACGTACGTGAGTTGTGGCTTGCGTACGCAAGCTAAAGTACGTGTACGCAGGCACATTCTTGCGTACATAGATAGGGTTTTAGAAACATAAGAAATGCAAGTTTTTTACAATAATGGCTGAGGTTTGGAACAAATCGCACATCATCTGGAAGTTGTTCCAAACCCCATTTTTCCATTATATAAAGCCTTTCATGGTACATTTTCAAAACAGGAAAAACCTAGGATTCACTAGAAAATAGTAGATCAAAAAGGAGTTTTTCATAAAACACCCCTAAGTTAATTTTATTTGGTTAAGACCTTTTCTGGTCCCAAACCTTTTAGTTTGACATTACTAATTACTTTCTTATTAGTTTGTGAATATATTTGACTGAGGGGAACTGTCAAAATCAAGCATAAAAAGCTTTTGCTTAAGGTATTGAGTCTAACCCTTCTTTTTCTTTTTTCTTCCTTTTTTGTTTTTCTTTTGTGTTTTAATCTTGTTTTTTCCTTAGCTTATGTTTGTACATGCTTGCTTAGATTAACTTTTTAGTTCTTTTCATATTTTGTGTACGTTAGGTTGCTAGTTTGTTGTTTTAAAGTTCTGTTCTATTTCTATGTTTTTAGGTTTTCTAGGTAAGGATCTGCGTATGCAGACCTGTTCTAGAGTGCGTGATGCTGTTGCCTAGAATCACTAATTTTTTGTCTGTTTTGTTTTTTCTTTCACATGTTTGTTTGTTTAGCATCTTTTCCATACTTTTATGCTGTCAATGCCTATGTTTTACATGTTTAATTGTTTGGTTTGCTATCATATTTTAGAGTTAGGGTTTGTTTAGTGTTTTCCTTGTTTTGATGACATGCCATTCATTCACATGCTCATGCATTGATGCCATGGGTGCTATGCTACTGAGAGGTAAGTAAAAGGTAAGTCATGCATAAGCAATGCCCATGCATTTGTGCTTTGGCCTTAGGATGTGATGAAACATGCTTAGATCCGTGATTAGGATTTCTAGTTGGGTGACGCTTGGTTTATGATATGTAGGATATATTTTAGATGTATGATAGTTTTCACATAACAGATGAATGCTAGGTTTTCTTTGATATGTTTGGTTCTCTTTTATTTTGGTAGGTGGATAAGTATATTTTATTTGGGATGAAAGATGCCATGTTGTATGCTTAGATATATGCTACTGTGTGTGTGAGTGTAGATGCAAGTGTTGAACATGCAAATAAGGTTAAGACGTAAGACACAAAGACGAGAGGCCAACTTTAGGGTTGGGCGATCTTGGGTGCCTAAAACCTTCCCAAGAATGTACCTAAACTTCGAACCTATACTCTGGTCATAAGATCAATGGTCCTTCCTTAAAAGGACGCTATATTCATGGTTCCTATACCATATAACTAGGTGACGACTCCGAAGGACCCCCTTGTGTGTCCACAGTGGCGACTCCACTGGGGATTGTAAGTGTATTTCTGATGTGTCTTGTTTCTTAACCTTAATAAAAACTTTTTCAATACTTGTTTGCACACACATTCACTTGTTCTTTTGTCCCTTAACCTCGGATGGTGAAAAGTGGGAAGATGGAAGGCTCCATTTAGGCCCAAATCTTCCAAAGTTTATCCCACCAACTCACAATCGATGCCGTTGCCTATAATAGACCTTGAATACGTCAAAGGTTTGCTACCAATCCACTATGGGGTCCACTTAGGCCCTTGGTTGGAATCATAGCTCACCTAGTTGTGAGTGATCTACTTATCTATCCCTTTAACCTTAGGAAGCATACCCACACTAGAGAGGTCCTAGATTCTATTAGGAAGGGTACCTTTTATATAAAAGGTATAAAAATAGAAGGGATGACCCTAAAGTTATGGTATACCTTAAGATGTTGTGGGACAAAAGAAAAGAAGTTCTCACATATAAGAGGCTTGTCCTTAAATCCAAAGGCATATCTTAACTTGAAAGGTTCACAAGACCATAGCTTAATTGCTATCATAGGCCCAAGTGGGAAAGCCCTTTCAAAAAAGAGTACTTTGAGCCTAAGGTAACAACTACGCTATGGACTTAGCATCGAACATCCTTCAAAGCCAAGATGATCTTCCCTAATCTTGGGCCTCTTTGTTGCATGCCTAGGCCCAAGATGATGAGAATTTCATAAACTTTGAAAGGAATGCTACAAAATATTCTAGCTAGAGGGCTATTTCAAGGATAAAAATGATGAAATAATGAATAAAATATGGAAAGCCCAAAAGTGATGAATACCTTGTAAGACCAAGTTTAAGACAAAGGGTTGAAAATTCCTAAGTACATTCTAATGGAAGCCCACAAGAGTAAGATGAGAGTTTTTTATAGAAGGACCAAAGCCCAATGAAACAAGGGGCAAGGATCCATGAGAGAAAAGGGAGTGACATTGTAATTGGGCCTCCATTAAAATGAACTTAAGAATTTTCCAAGAACATCTAAAAAGTAAAAGGAACCTTTAATTGTGATATGAACTTAATGAAAATGGGGCTTCTTTTCAGCCATCATTGCACCCTTAAAGTCAAGAAAACACGTCCCCACTCCCATTTGGATTTGACAGAAAGGAAGGCCTTGATCAAGATAGAGGACACATACCAAGAAGAAGAAAACCCCCAAGAAACAATGGCTACCTCCATGGAAGACCCAATGACACAAGGGATCCTTAAGGCTTTGGATGAACATGGAGAAGCTCCTAAGAAAATGGGAGGATGCCTCACTAGGTTGGAAAAATCTAAACTCAAGAAATCCACACATGATAAGGAGGAAGATGAAGAATGGGACGAAAAATACAAAGTGGAGTATGAAATAAACAAGCAATTTGAGAAGCTCACCGCAAAAACCATAACTATGGGGGAAAAGATGGAGAAGATGCAACTTGCCTTCTATAAGGCACAAGGATTTGATGAGTACCTCTATAACATGGGGGGAGTAAGCTCAAAGACTCTTATTGCGTTGCCTCCCAAGTTCAAGATCTCTGATGTGGAAAAGTTTGATGGGACTAGGGATCCAAAGCAACACATAAGAAGATACTTAAGCATTGTTGAAATGAACGGGCTAGATGAGAAGCAAAACTTTGCATGCATTTCCTCTCTCACTAACAGGAGGTGCATCAAGGTGGTACTATAGCCTTGATCCAAGCAAAACTAAGGTGTGGAATGAGCTAGTGGAGTTGTTTGTGGACCAATTCATCTTCAACACTATGATTGATGCTACTCTAAGGGATTTAGAGACTACCAAACAAAGCGTAGGGGAGACATTTTCTGAATACATGACTAGATGAAGAACAAGGCATCTAAAATGGTCCATAGGCCAAATGAGAAAGACTAAATCAACATGATCATCAAGAACTTGCTTCCGGTTTATAATAGTAGGCTTTTGTCATTGCTATTAGCTCATTTGGAGAATTATGTGATTGTGGGACAAGAATTAAAGATGCTCTCAATAATGGACAATTTGAGAAAGGGGAAAGGAGACCTCTAACCAAGAAGATATATGGAGGGGGGGGACCACCACTAAAGTATTCAATCTTGCAAATGTAAGCATCATCATACCCCAAAAAACACTAGCCTACCAAAAGAAACCTCGCCGAGAATTCTCCAACCTAGGAATGACCTTCACTCTAGCATATGAAAACCTATCCTCCAAAGGATCCATCAAGCCTTTAGACCCCACACCCATGCCTAATCCTATACCTCCCACTTGGAACCTCAATGAATATTCCCACTACCACCAAAAATCTGGCCACGAAACTGACAATTGCTTCTACCTCAAACATGAGATACAAGACCTCATAGACAATGGAACCCTCCCAAATCCCAACATCATTACCAAACCCCATATTAGAAAGAACCCTTTGCCTGATTACCATAGGGCTTCCCCTCCATATCAAAATTGCGTGCAAGTAGATGAGGTTGAATGGGATTGCTCGAAGTTGATAGAAACTACAAATGTCAATATCAATGCTGTGGAAGTCCAAGGAATATGGGATAAAGAAGATGAAGTCTTAAAAGAAGCGATAGCAATATGGGGAATACTTCCCAAAGGAGTGATGAAATTGAAGAAAAGGGTTTTGGAGGACAATGAGGCAAATATCGCTAAGAGTGAAAAGCACTACAAACCATCTTTTTTTGGAAAAGGATCATCCTGGTAGGGATTTAGGGGAAGGGTCCAAACCCACAGAACCTAGGGGAAAAGAAGATAAAGAGGAAGAAGATAGGGTTTTGATGCAATTGAAGAAGACCTAAGCTCATGTGTCTGTATGGGGCTTGCTCATGGCCTCTCAAAAGCACTGTAAGGCTTTCTTGGACGCCTTGAATGGGAAAGAAGTATCTATAGAAACTACACCACAAGAAGTATTGTCTCTCATGGGATTTGAGGATTCCTCACACCCTTTCCTTGCTTTTTCCGATGAAGATCTCCCTCTCGAAGGAGCTCCTCATCATTGAATGCATGGGTGCCAAGGTTCCAATGGTTCTTATTGACAATGGATCCACCTTGAATGTTTGTCCTTTAAGGACCGCCCTCATTGTTGGCCTAGACATGGAGACCATCATTCCTTCTCCCTTGACTGTAAGGGTATACGACAACACTTTAAGGAAGGTCATGGGTAAGTCAAGGATCCTTGTAAGATTGGGCCAATGGAAACCATTGTGGAATTTCATGTCATGGACATCACTCCAAATTACAATCTTCTCTTGGGAAGAACTTGGCTTCACTCCAATGGGGCAATCCCCTCCTCACTACACCAAAAGATGAAGATCACATGGAAATGAGGGATTGCCATAGTGCTTGGAGATGATGAGATCCTAGCGCTGGTTTGTGGGCTTGAGGAAGGAGGGAGTGAGCTTTAAATGAGTGGCTTTGAATTCGTGAATATGGCTGACTATGGGTTAAAGTATAAGAGGTATGCTACTGATTTGCTCCTATATTGTAGCCATGAGGTGATTGAAATGATGAAGAACATGTGATACATGCTTGGTATGGGCCTTGGAAAGGAAGGAAAAAGGGTAGTTGAGTTCCCTAATATCAAGACTCAAGTGACCAAGGAAGGTTTAAGAATCTTTGAAGGCTACGATGGAATCAAGAAAAACCATGGCACTCTTAATGGAAAATTCGTGAAAGAAGGAGGAGACTTCCCATTTTGTGGCTTCCACGAACCTTGGGTAGGTAGAGATGTAAGGGTGTATCTAGGTTGAGAGATATTCTTTAATAAAGAACTCACTTTCAAGGAGAAGCCTACCCTGGTGATCAAAGAAATGAAAAAAAAGGTCAATTGGGTGAACTACATGGATGCTAAAGCAATAAAGACCATGATGAAGACGAGTGCGGACGTATTCACTATTACCAATGAAGAGCCAAGTGATCCTTCCAAATTCATCATGCCTATCATGGGGCCCATTAATAGTTGGACTTGGGTTGGGATTTCTAAGAACATGGGGAAAAAGTTTTGTAATGTAAGCTCCAATGTACTTTTCAATATTTTCAATAAGATGAATTTTGATTTGGCTTACTTTGATGTGTCCCATAACATTGAAATTCTGTACTTAAATGATTCAAATGAATTTAAAAATAAAATTAATAAACAATTGGAAAAGAAAATTGAACCTATGGAACCAAACCTTGCAACTATTAATTTGGGCAATGATGAGAATCCACACTTAATTAAAATTGGCTCAACTGTAAATGAAAAAGAAAAGAAAGATCTTCAAGAATTTCTCATGGAATTTCAATAGGTGTTGGCATGGTCCTTTGAAGATATGCCCGGAATTAACCCCGAGATAGCTCAACACCACATTGAGACTCATTACCAAATGGTGCCTATCAAGAAAAAATTAAGAAGAATGAGGACTGAATGGCTTTTAAAAATCAAAGAGGAAGTTATTAAGGAATTAAAAGTAGGGTTCGTTAAACCCGTACACCAAGCTGAATGGATAGCTAATTTCGTGCTCGTACCTAAGAAGGATGGAAAGGTGAGGATGTGTGTAGATTTTAGAGACTTGAATAAGGCATGCCCTAAGGATGACTTTCCTCTCCCTCACATTGATGTCTTAGTGGATAACAGGGTAGGAAGTACATTGATGTCCTTCATGGATGGTTTTTCAAGGTATAACCAAATTAAGATGGCTTCTACGGACATGACCAAAACCACCTTCACTACTGAATGAGGAATCTACTGTTACATGCTAATGTTGTTTGGCCTCCTTAGGGAAACTTACCAAAAGATGGCTACGGCCTTGCTACATGATATGATGCATAATGAGGTAGAGGTTTATGTTGATGATATGATTGTAAAATCCAAGGATAGAGGAAGCCACACCAGAAACTTGAGGAAATTCTTTGAGAGGATTAGAGAATATAGATTGAGATTGAACCCATAAAAGTGCACCTTTAGAGTAACTACTGGAAAGTTGTTAGGGTTCCTAGTGAGTGATAAAGGGATAGAAGTTGACCCATCCATGGTCAAAGCCATATTGGAGATGCCTCCACCCAAAAGTGAGAAAAAGATTAGGAGTTTCTTAGGTTGACTACAATACATTAGTCGTTTCATTGCCAAGCTCACTTCCACTTGTGAGCCCATCTTCACACTCCTAAGGAAGAATGAACCACACACATGAAATGATGAGTGCTAAAAAGGAACTTATCAAGGAATATCTCCTCCACTCACCTATCCTAGTGCTTCCACAACATGGAAAACCTTTACTCCTATACCTTTCCATCATAGGGGATGCGGTTGGAAGTATGCTTGCACAAGAAGATGATAAGAAGAATGAAAAAGCCATATATTACTTGAGCAAGAGATTCCATGACTACGAGACTAGGTACACTTATATAGAAAAGTCATGCTTCGTACTTGTTTGGGCTGTACAAAAATTGAGACATATTGTTTTACTCTTCCAAATATAGGTGGTAGCAAGAATGAACCCGCTGAAGTACCTCTTTGGGTAGCCCGCTTTGAGTGGAAGGTTGTCACGATGGTTGATTTTGTTGGTAGAATTTGATTTGAAGTATGTGGCTAGGAAAACTATCAAACGAAGTGTCGTTTTAGATTTTTGTGCCAAGAATCCCATAGAGGGGGAAGATGGTAAAGATAATTTTTTGGATGAAGATATATTGGATGTTGAGTTAGGGACATGAAAGATGGACTTTGTCAGAGCCGTAAGCCAATATGGGAATGGGATAGGGATACTCTTGATCACTCCTGAAGGGTCTCACATACCTTTGGCAATCAAATTGAACTTTGAAGCAACTAACAACATGGCTGAATATGAGACTTGCATTGCCGAAATGGAAGCTTTTCGAGAATCAGATGTAAAAGAAGCCGAAGTCTTTAGAGATTTAACTTTCATTATAGCCTAAGTGCAAAAGTTGTGGATAGTGAGGAAGAACATTTGAAGCCTTATAAACAATACTTGGAGGACTTGACCAAGACCTTTGACAAGATTGAGTACACAATCATCCCTAGGGCTCAGGATTAGTTTGCGGATGCCTTAGCTACTTTAGCCTCCATGGTTGAAATACCCCGAGCGGGTATGGGCACAGCCCTTAGAGATTGAACAAAGTTATGAGGAAGTACACAAGAGGGAGGCTGAAGCTTCAGTAATGGCCATAGAGGAAGAGAAAGTCTTGGTACTATGACATCATAAGGTTTTTGGAACTAGGGGCATATCCAGATGGTGCCAATAAGAGAGAACATCATTCCATTAGGATGATGGCAACACAACACATCCTATGTGGTGGACAACTCTATAGAAGGTCCTATGATGGTGTACACCTTCATTATTTGAAGACGGAAGAAGTGCATCAAGGGATCTGTGGCCCTCATATGAATGAAAGAATGTTAGCCAAGAAAATCCTAAGGATACAGTACTATTATAATACAATGGAGACTTGTTGTGTCAGCTACGTGAAAAGTTGCCATGATTGTCAAACACATGCCAACTTGAACCATGTACCACCTAATGAGTTGTATAGCATGACTTCTTCATGGCTATTCTCAGTTTGGGGAATAGATGTGATTGGAAAGACAGCTCCTAAAGCTTCAAATGGGCATGAATAAATTTTAGTGGCAATCAACTATGTCACCAAGTGGGTGGAGGCAGCCTCTTATTCCATGTTGAAGGCCAAGCATATGGCTCGATTCTTAGAAAACAACATCATATGTCGATTTGGGGTTCCCCAAGAGATCATTTTCGATAATGGTTCCCACTTTGAAGGTGATGTCCGAAGGGTCATGGAAGAATACGACATTGAGCATCACAAGTCTTCACCATATTGACCGCAAGCTAATAGGGCCGTAGAAGTAGCCAATAAGAATGTGAAGAATATCCTAGCCAAGATGGTAGTGACCTATAAAGATTGGGCTGAGAAGCTTCCACTTGCCTTGTGGGGTTATAGGACTTCTATTTGTGCATTGACTGGTGCAACAATTGGCCTTGATAGATGAGAAGAGAGATAGGGCACAATACCATATACAAGGGTACCAAAAAGGAATTGTTAGAGAATTCAACAACAAAGTGAAACCAAGAAACCTTAAAGAAGGGGACTTGGTCCTAAAGGTGCTTAGAGATGAAACTTTTAATCCAAGAAAAAAAATGAAGCCTAGATGGTTTGAGGATTTTTCTCATTAAGAAGATCATGTCTAGAGGTGCTACAAGATCATGTCTAGACCAAGTCTCTTACTCTTACTTGAGATCTTATCTTGTATTCTTTATAAGCTGTGTTACGAGTTCTAGCAAGCCTTAAGCTAGTTATAATTTATATTATAAAATACATCCAAGTGAGTATAGCAAGTCTTGAATCAGGCTTTTCTAAGGGTTGTAAGTTAGCTTTTCGTTTCTAGTCCTTGGTCATCAAGATCAAGTGAGTAGGAAAGGAGTGAGCCCCAAAAAGGTAAGGTTATAGGTCCAAGGGACACTCCTTCCATTTTTATCTATCATATCCTAAAAACTTACTGCACTTCCCTGTGATGGCTAATCTCCTTCTTTATTTCAGGGCTTGGCGAAGGGGCAATGGTTTTACAAGTGTAGAAACTTTTCTCCAGGTATTGTTTCTGTTGCAAGCAAGGGGTTAGGCTCGAAGCAACTAGGCTATTAGGGATCCATGTCCTTTCTTCTGTTTCTCAATATCAACTCCTGATTCTTGCTCCATTTTATATCTATATTGATATAAACAAGTATTTCGTTTTGCTCGTACATTCAATTTAATCACTTCGTAACCTTTACTTGATCACTGGACGGCTTTACCTTTGCTTTCAATCTGTCTTGTGTCACGTAAGCAAAACTCACTTGTTGGCTTACACAACTAGGCGTTAGGAGTGTAGAAGCGAGAGTGGGGTAAAACGAGGGTAATATACTTTACACGAGAGGTTGAGAGGTCAAGAGGTGGTGCCCTTATGGTTACCACCTAAAGCGGCTCTAGACTTTCCACCTAGGCGTAAAAATGGTTATTGAAAAAACTTAACGATTAAGCTTTGAATAGGAAGCTGCCACCTATTTGTAATAGGAGTCGAGTCGCTAAAAGTAGGAGTTTCATCAGCATCGAGTTCTTGAGCCCACGGAATGGGGAGTGTTAACGAGTTACTAACCCGTAGTGCGTAAGAGTCACGTACCTCTTAGTCTGGGTAAAGCTTCCTAAACCTCGCGATTCGACCGTTGTAGTTAAGACAATCTTGCCAAATTGGAAACTTGAATGTCTAGGTTTGTCTTATAGAATTGCTCATGGAACTTACTTTCCAGATCGTACCAACTTTTAATAGAGTTTGGAGGGAAGTGAGGGAAAAATTCTAGTTTTGTATCTCATACAAAACACATAGCGGAAGCAACAAACAAGGATCTATTTCATTCATAATTGATAACGTGCACTATGTAAATTTTAGAATTTAAGAACAAGATAGCGTACCTTGGTGTGGAGAAATTCAAAACAAAGATTAGAAGCACTTGGGAACACTTTTAATCTTCACTCCAATTCCACTTTACGCCCAAGATGTGTGGTCTCTCAATCAGTTTTTCAAAGGGAGAATGAAAGTGTGTCTCACACTCTCTCACACACAGTTTCTTATTTTCTTTTTTTCACTAATAAAAATTCTGTATGTTTCTCCCTTTATAACTAACTGATTATCTAATTGGGTTGGCCTATTGGGCCTTTCCAATTGGGCTTTAGTGTGTGGCTTAGAGTGGGACCAAAAGGGACCAATAAGACACTAGCTCCAATGGGCCTTGGGCTTTTCTGTCATCTCTTGACAAGTCCAAAGTTACCATTAATTATATTTAATACCATTATATAAATATAATTGCACTCTAGGCCTTATTAATAAATTATATCCCAAGACTTTATTATACATGCAACCCCTTCATAAAATATTCGTAGTAACACAAAGTCATAAATGTAGACTGCCACTTTGTAAATTACTACATCTTATCCTTGAGTACCCGGTTTAATTCTTTAAAGTTATTCATTATATATTTATGAAATCCAATTTCATAAATATATACTTTAGTAATTTCTTACTAAAGTGGTTAGGCCTAACTCTCTGAATAACTGAACCCATTAAACTTATCTCAAGGGAATATTTTATATCTCCATCAAGAGACTATGAATTCCATCTTGAGAATATATGTTCCATCAACACTAAATGTGGCTGCCCAACATACTGAGGTTTTGACCGTTACTTTAGATCTCACTCCTGATATATCAAAGCAACCCACACCTCATGATCAGGTCTATTATTCTCTCAGGATTAAGAGTTCATGCAAATAGAAGTCGTGAGATTTATTCTTTATTTGACAGTCGTTAGAATAATATTAAATCTCACAGCGGTCCTGTTCAATATGTTTTAACTCTTAAAACATATCAACATATCAACTAGAAGTCTCCACTTCCACGATCAAGACAAATCATCTTAGTTGATACGTTATAGTTTTCGCAGATGAAATGCCTAATTTCATCACCGACTACAAACTATAAATTCTGAGTTTACAAAGAACTTGTGATTTACATCTTCTGTGACTTTTCACATAAATCACAGACAATGCATCTCATGGACTATATGATAATGTCCTATATTCATGTTACCATTATTTTAGATAATAATAAAATAACTTTATCAATCATAATATTAAGTCATACATCATGTTATACATAATGTCATACATAATATCATACATAACATCACACAATAGGATTTAAGGGCACTAATCCTAACAATCTCCCACTTGCCCTAAAGACTATTGTGCACTAATTTAACTCTCATTCCCTCCAAATGTGACTCGAAAGTCCTTTGAGGTAAGGTTTTGGTAAAAGGATCTGCTAGATTATTTGCACTTTCAATCTTTGCTACCACAACATCTCCACGAGCAACAATGTCTCGAATGATGTGGTACTTCCTCTCAATGTGCTTTCATTTCTTGTGATTCCTTGGATCTTTGGATTGTGCAACCGCTCCACTATTGTCACAAAACAATGTAATGGGAACTTGCTCCATTCTCATAACACCAAGATCAGAAAGGAATTTCTTGAGCCAAACAACCTTCTTTGCTGCTTCACAAGCAGCAACGTACTCGGCTTCCATGGTGGAGTTCGCAATACAAGATTGCTTAACACTCCTCCAACTTATGGCTCCACCTCCTAAGGTAAAAACACATCCTGAAGTGGATTTTCTGAAATCTAGATCCGATTGAAAAT
Organism: Castanea sativa; assembly: GCF_040712315.1. Lineage (NCBI taxonomy): Eukaryota > Viridiplantae > Streptophyta > Magnoliopsida > Fagales > Fagaceae > Castanea > Castanea sativa. The sequence continues at coordinate 28,964,654 of NC_134023.1, forward strand.
CTGAATCGTATAGCCAATGGGAATCAAATCCTCACTATGGTAAACAAGCATGTAATCTCTCGTTCTCCTAAGATACTTGAGAATATGCTTTACAGCTTGCCAATGTTTTGGTCCTGGATTTGATTGATATCGGCTGACCATGCTAACTGAATAACAAATATCTAGTCTAGTACAAAGCATGGCATACATGAGGCTTCCCACTGTAGAAGCATAAGGAACTTGTCTCATCATATTTTCTTCCTCTTGAGTCTTAGGCCTTTGGTCATCAGACAGAGGAACTCCATGTCTTAAAGGAAGTAATCATTTCTTGGAGTTTTGCATGCTAAACCGTTCTAGGACCTTATCTATATATCCAGCTTATGATAAGCCTAACATCTTATTCTTGCGATCTCACCAAAGCTTGATCTCTAGAATAAAGTTAGCCTCACCTAAGTCCTTCATATCAAATTGGCTTGACAATCAAACTTTAACCGATGACATTACCCCTACATCATTCCCAATGAGTAGAATATCATCAACATAAAGCACTAGGAACATTACTACTTTGTCTCGATGTCTTTTGTACACACATGGTTTATCAAGATTTTGTTCAAAACCAAATGACTTGATTGCTTGATCAAATCTGATGTTCCATGACCTAGATGCTTGTTTAAGTCCATAAATGGACCTATTCAACTTGCATACCATATGCTCTTGGTTCTTTGCTATGAAACCTTCTGGTTGCAACATGTATATTTCTTCTTCAAGATTGCCATTAAGAAATGCAGTCTTGACATCCATTTGCCAAATCTCATAATCATAATGAGCAGCAATGGATAAGAGAATTTTGATAGATTTAAGCATGGCTACTGGCGAAAAAGTTTCATCATAATCAATACCTTTTTTTTGTGTATACCCTTTCACCACTAGTCTTACTTTAAAGGTTTCAACCTTTTTATCTATCCCTCTCTTTCTCTTGTAAACCCATTTGCAACCAACAAGTTTAATGTCGTTAGGCGCCTTTACAAGATCCCATACATGATTGGAATCCATAGAATCCAATTCAAATTTCATAGCTTGGACCCAATGATGTGCATCTATATCATTCATTGCTTCATCATAAGTGTAAGGATCCGATTCAGCCTCTTCTGAGATAGCCTCATAAGTTTCTCCCAAACCTATGAATCTTATAGGAGGCCGAACAATTCTCCCATTACGACGAGGCACCTGTGTACTAGACACCTCATGAGTAATATCTTGTGGTGTATCTAATACAGTCACATCTGTTAGGATTAGTGCCCTTAAATCCAATTGTATGATGCTATGTATGATATTATGTATGACATTATGTATGACATGATGTATGACTTAATATTGTGTTTGATAAAGTTATTTTATTATTATCTAAAATAATAGTAACATGAATATGGGACATTATCATATAGTCCATGAGATGCATTGTATGTGATTTATGTGAAAAGTCACAGAAGATGTAAATCACAAGTTCTTTGTAAACTCAGAATTAATAGTTCGTAGTCGGTGATGAAATTGGGCATTTCATCTGCGAAGACTATAACGTGTCAACTACGATGATTTGTCTTGATCATGGAAGTGGAAACTTCTAGTTGATATGTTGATATGTTTTAAGAGTTAAAACATATTGAACAGGACCGTGAGATTTATTATTCTTCTAACGATCAAATGAATAATAAATCTCACGACTTCTATTTGCATGAACTCTTAATCCCGAGAGAATAATGGACCCTGATCATGAAGTGTAGGTTGCTTTGATATATCGAATGAGATCTGAAGTGATGGTCAAAACCTCAGTATGTTGGGCAGCCACATTTAGTGTTGATGGAACATATATTCTCAAGATGGAATTCATAGTCTCTTGATGGAGATATAAAATATTCCCTTGAGATAAGTTTAATGGTTCAGTTATTCAGAGAGTTAGGCCTAACCACTTTAGTAAGAAATTGCTAAAGTATATATATATGAAATTGGATTTCATAAATATATAATGAATAACTTTAAAGAATTAAACCGGGTACTCAAGGATAAGATGTAGTAATTTACAAAGTGGCAGTCTACATTTATGACTTTGTATTACTACGAATATTTTATGAAGGGGTTACGTGTATAATAAAGTCTTGGGATATAATTTATTAATAAGGCCTAGAGTGCAATTATATTTATATAGTGGTATTAAATATAATTAATGGTAACTTTGGACTTGTCAAGAGTTGACGGAAAAGCCCAAGGCCCATTGGAGCTAGTGTCTTGTTGGTCCCTTTTGGTCCCACTCCAAGCCACACACTAAAGCCCAATTGGAAAGGCCCAATATGCCAACCCAATTAGATAATCAGTTAGTTATAAAGGGAGAAACATACAGAATTTTTATTAGAAGAGTTTAGAAAAGAAAAAGAAACGGTGTGTGAGAGAGTGTGAGACACACTTTCATTCTCCCTTTGGAAAACTGATTGAGAGACCACACATCTTGGGCGTAAAGTGGAATTGGAGTGAAGATTAAAAGTGTTCCCAAGTGCTTCTAATCTTTGTTTTGAATTTCTCCACACCAAGGTACGCTATCTTGTTCTTAAATTCTGAAATTTACATAGTGCACGTTATCAATCATGAATGAAATAGATCCTAGTTCGTCGCTTCCGCTGTGGGTTTTGCATGAGACGCAAAACCAGAATTTTTCCTTCAACATCATCCCTAGTTTCATCCATTGGTTGTTCAACTACAGGTTCATTCATTTCAGCCAAGACAACTCTACTCCTAGGTGTAAAATTATTCATATAGTCATTTTCCAAGAATTTGGCATTTGTGCTAACAAATACTTTATTATCCTTATGACCATAGAATAAACCTCCAACTGTTCCTTTTGGATACCCTACAAAAAATACCACTTCTGTTTTAGACTGTAACTTGTCAGACTTTCCTTTCAACACATGTGCTAGACAACCCCAAATATGGAGCTGTCTCATACTAGGCTTACGCCCATTCCACAACTCTACAGGTGTTTTAGGAATAGACTTCGAAGGTACTAAATTCAGAAGATACATTGCAGTATTTAAGGCATATTCCCAAAAAGAAATTGGTAGAGTCGAATAACTCAACATGGACCTAACCATATCTAAAAGAGTCTTATTCCTTCTTTCTGCTACACCATTTTGTTGTGGAGTTCTAGGTGTAGTCAATTGGGATATAATCCCATTTTCAGTCAAGTAATCCTTAAAATCACCAAGAAGGTATTCGCCACCTCGATCAGATTGAATGGCCTTTATGTGTTTACCCAATTGATTCTCAACTTCAGCCCTAAACTCTTTGAACTTTTCAAAGGCTTCGGACTTCCGTTTCATTAGGTACACATAACCAAATCTAGAGTAATTATCAGTGAAAGTAATGAAATACTCATAGCCACCTCTTGCTTGGATTGACGTAGGACCACATACATCTGAATGTATTAGTTCTAGCAAATCTTGGGCTCTTCTATCCTTTGCATTAAAAGGTCGTTTGGTCATCTTACCTTCCAAACAAGATTCGCAAACTGGAAAACCATCAAAGTCCATGGGCTGTAAAAGTCCATCTTTGATTAGTCTTTGAATCCTATTTGAATTAATATGACCTAAACGCAAGTGCCATAGATATGCATCACTAGTAGAAGGAAACTTTATCTTTAATGATTTCATATGAGAGCTACTATCTAATTCAGAATTGTATAATTCATGCTTATCAGGAGTTAAAATATAAAGACCATCCACAATATTGCCAGAACAGATAAACACTTTATCCTTCTTAATTACAACATTGTCTTTCAGGATAACACAATATCCATGTTTACCTAAGTAAGTTGCAGAAATTAAATTCCTACAAACATTAGGTACATACAAACAGTCTTCCAATATTAAAACTCTAGACTTAAAACACAAATTAAACACTCCAACAGTTTCAACCGGAATCTTGCTCCCATCAGCCAAAGTAAGAAATAGTTCTCCCTCATTCAACTTTCTAGTCTCCTGGAACCCCTACAAAGAATTGCAGATATGATTAGTACAACCTGAATCCACACACCAGGAATCCGTTGGATTCTGTACCAAATATATTTCAAGAAGAAATGAACTTTTCATACCCTTATTCTTGGCAGCCTTGAATATTGGACAATTCCTCTTCCAATGTCCTTTCTCACCACAATGGAAACACTTTCCTTTGGTTTTCTTTCCTTTGTTGGCAACCCCTAAGGCAATTTGTTTACCATCTTTCTTAGTGAAGTCCTTCTTCTTCTTCTTCTTACTCTTGCCTTTCGACTTAAGTTGAGAAGTAGAAGCTTCACCCACATTGGCTTCAACACTAGAAGTACCAAGGATGCCTTCTGCCGCCACTAACTCATTCATTAATTCAGACAAAGAATAAATCTTTTTGTTCATATTATAATTGAGTCTGAATTCCTTGAATGATTTTGGCAGTGACTGGAGTATCATATCTACTTGGGATTCTCCATCAATGTCAGCACCTAAAACTTCTAATGTGTTCAGATTAGCAATCATCTTAAAACAATGCTCCCTCACTGAACTTCCTGCAGCCATTTTGGTATTATAAATTTGCCTCATGGTTTCTTGCCTTGAAGAACGGCCTTGCTCACCAAACATCTCCTTCAGACTATGCATTATGTCCAAAGCAAGTTCAACATCCTGCATTTGATGCTGTAGAACATTTGAGATAGATGCTAGGATATAGCACTTGGCCATCTCATTAGATTTCTGCCAACGATTATATCGCTGTTTTTCCTCAAGAGGAGCATCTAATGAAGAAAAGTTAGGACATGGTTGAGTAAGCACATACTTGTGCTCTTCAGCAATAAGAACAATATCCAAATTTCTTTTCCAGTCAACATAATTGGATCCAGTCAGTTTGTTTTGGTTAAGGATAGAAACAAGTGGGCTAAATGATGCCATGATAAAATCTGAAAATAATAAACATGAATATAATAAGCAAACTGGACATTATCAATTTAGCACATAAGCATATAATATGAAACCTTAATAAAACCATAAAATAATATATGCAACGACAACCCAATCTCATATTCAATATCCCTCAGCATAGAGTGAACATAAAATACTATGATTGATTGAGAACTATTCTCATTATTAGTGTTATCATGATAACTCTTATCAAACACTAATAATATGCCGTTTTTCATTTAGCCTTTAAGTAATAATAGTAAGAACTCAGCATAGAGGATACTATAATACTTAGTCTAGTGTATACCATTGTCTAGAATCATGTGTAACCACATTTCATCCCTTTAACAGACTTATTTTGTAGTACCATGATAAAACACCCTCCGCATGGAATGCAAAGCTCGAAGCTAAGACAAAATGTTTATCAAACCACTATAAACCAGGAAATTCAATCTTGTAGGACCATGAAATAAATACTCGCCGCATGGAATGCTAAGCTCGAGGCAAAGACAAAGTATATATTTCACACTACTATGAACCAACAATGGAGGCCGTGAGATCCAACCCTTGTATCTCTCTCCCACTAGATATTTTAAAATAAAGGTTTTTAAGAACAAGAATGATAATAATGCTAGACACGTGAAAAAATATAATCCTAATCTCATTAGGAATAAATTTCATTAAACTAGCATTAACATATTTAAATATATATATATATATATATATATATATATATATATATAACGTAATAAAAACTCATATATTACAAAACTATATTATATTATATTATATATATTACTATTGTACTTTCAAATGGTGGAATCCTTTATATACGGATTCACTTTTCAAAAGCACAATAAAGCCATAAGCATTTGGACAAAAGTCATGCAAGCATTGAAGTCAAACCATGCATTTAAATTCCAAGAACCCATCCGTATAACACATGCAAGGTGACTAACACATGCAATCCTTTATTCCATGCAAGCCATGCATCAATACCATGAAACTACGTCCAAGCCATGCAAAGACATTCAAAAGGTGCAAAGAAAAAAACAAACCGTGAATGAAATGGTAGTTATTATTTGAATAACTACCATCCATTTCAATAACCACCCAATCCGTGTGGAGACTTGGTGTGATATGTGGTTATCATTTTGAATGTGGCCGTACAGTTTGTAATGGCTTTAAAAGATTAACATTCAATCATATTCTTCCATTAATGGTTATAGAATCAATGACCAATACGTGCACATGCAGAACAATATATCACATATATTTATCAATGCACACAAGATTTATGGAACAATATCTTTATGCAGAAATTTGAAAAACACAAAGATAACAGTTTTCTTAAATTCTAAAATTCAATCACACGCTATACAATCATGATATGAAAACTTGGCTCTGATACCAATTGAGGAAAAAATTCTGGTTTTGTATCTCATACAAAACACATAGCGGAAGCAACAAACAAGGATCTATTTCATTCATGATTGATAACGTACACTATGTAAATTTCAGAATTTAAGAACAAGATAGTGTACCTTGGTGTGGAGAAATTCAAAACAAAGATTAGAAGCACTTGGAAACACTTTTAATCGTCACTCCAATTCCACTTTACGCCCAAGATGTGTGGTCTCTCAATCAGTTTTTCAAAGGGAGAATGAAAGTGTGTCTCACACACAGTTTCTTATTTTCTTTTTTTCACTAATAAAAATTTTGTATGTTTCTCCCTTTATAACTAACTGATTATCTAATTGGGTTGGCCTATTGGGCCTTTCCAATTGGGCTTTAGTGTGTGGCTTAGAGTGGGACCAAAAGGGACCAATAAGACACTAGCTCCAATGGGCCTTGGGCTTTTCCGTCAACTCTTGACAAGTCCAAAGTTACCATTAATTATATTTAATACCACTATATAAATATAATTGCACTCTAGGCCTTATTAATAAATTATATCACAAGACTTTATTATACATGCAACCCCTTCATAAAATATTCGTAGTAACACAAAGTCATAAATGTAGACTGCCACTTTGTAAATTACTACATTTTATCCTTGAGTACCCGGTTTAATTCTTTAAAGTTATTCATTATATATTTATGAAATCCAATTTAATAAATATATACTTTAGTAATTTCTTACTAAAGTGGTTAGGCCTAACTCTCTGAATAACTGAACCCATTAAACTTATCTCAAGGGAATATTTTATATCTCCATCAAGAGACTATGAATTCCATCTTGAGAATATATGTTCCATCAACACTAAATGTGGCTGCCCAACATACTGAGGTTTTGACCGTCACTTTAGATATCACTCCTGATATATCAAAGCAACCCACACCTTATGATCAGGTCCATTATTCTCTCAGGATTAAAAGTTCATGCAAATAGAAGTCGTGAGATTTATTATTCATTTGACAGTCGTTAGAATAATAATAAATCTCACAGTGGTCCTGTTCAATATGTTTTAACTCTTAAAACATATCAACAAATCAACTAGAAGTCTCCACTTCCATGATCAAGACAAATCATCTTAGTTGATACGTTATAGTCTTCGCAGATGAAATGCCCAATTTCATCACTGACTACGAACTATAAATTCTGAGTTTACAAAGAACTTGTGATTTACATCTTCTGTGACTTTTCACATAAATCACATACAATGCGTCTCATGGACTATATGATAATGTCCCATATTCATGTTACCATTATTTTAGATAATAATAAAATAACTTTATCAATCACAATATTAAGTCATACATCATGTCATACATAATGTCATACATAATATCATACATAACATCACACAATAGGATTTAAGGGCACTAATCCTAACAGGAAGTTCATATACCAGGGGAAGGTTGATTTAGTAAGAGAGTTGGCAAAGACCTCAACTTGGGGTAGTCCTTGGACCCAGCTTCCTCGCACTAGATTGAGAACTGAGCTATATGCTCAATAGTTGACTTCTTCTCCTTACTGAAAAAGAGAACAAACTCAAGCACCTTATACCCTTTTGGAAATTGATGAACTCAGTCGATCTAATTAGGGTATGCTTTCCTAGCCATCGGCCTCAGATGGATGAGACAAAAAACACAACTTAAGGGGTGAGAACTTAGAGAGGTGGAGGTCCGGACAAGGCTAGAGCCAAGGAGAGGGATGGAGTAGGGAACGGTTGGTGAAAGTAGGCACGAGTGGAGAGGCAGGTGAGGAAGCGCAGGTGTAAAAGTCGAGTTTGGTATTTTTGCTTTCTTTTGTAGGCGAGTGAGAAGCGAGAGTCTAGGCTCGCCCCGAAAGCAAGCCGAGAGTGATCAAAGGCAATAAATGCTTGATTATATTCTTCACTGATTCAGTTGATAACGAGAGATAAAAGTACTTCGACCATACCTAAAGGGGTTTAATAACTAGTAGTGGCGTTCTGAACCGAAAAGTACGGTGAAGCTTTTGAAGTGTAGTGAGGTGAGCCAGTGCCTGTTGGTGGTCAAGTCCCAGTGGAAGTGGAAGTTGTTGGGCGTTCAGGTTGTAAAGGAAGTTGGTGGGCTAACGGTGGTCCAGGGAAGGTAGGTGGGGAAGGTCTGCCATGAGACAGACCGATAGCTTTGACCCAACCTCAGAAGTGGAAGTTCTAGAGAGATGATCTTTGTGAGGCAAAGTGACATTCCAAGGTTAGGTATAAGGTGCTGAAAGTTCAAATAGTGTGTAAAACACCTATGAACGTTTAGACCCCCAAATACAAAAATACCAACACAAGCTTATAATTAAACAATATATGTGCGGAATATGAAATATTAGCTATATCCAAATTGGTAAAACACTCTAAACCATAGTTAATCACAAACACAACAGCAATTAAAAGGTAAAGAGTAAGGGAAGAGAGATGCAAACACAAGGATAACACGATGATGTGTTATCGAAGAGGAAACCGAAGAACTCGACGAAAAACCTCTCCGCTGCCCTCCAAGCGGTCAATAATCCACTAGAGAATAAAGTTGGGATACATGAATAGCAGAAGACCCTCCAAGCCTAATCTACCTAATGCACTTGAGCTCTCCAAGCTTCTTGCTCCAACATGGTTACGCCAAACCTTGTCTTCTCTAGCTTATCAGATCCCATAATCACCCATTGCATCAACCAAATGAATTGGTCCCTTCTGAACTGCTTCCCAAGCACTAAAATACCTCATCACTCATATGGGTATGGTGAGATAGGATTTGGCTAAATGTACCTCTCAAGGATATGTCAATGGAGAGAGTGAGAGTAGAGGAATTTGGAGAATCAAAGGATGAAGATTGTGGATGAGTCAATCTTGTTTTTCTCTAGGGTTTCTCTCTCAAAATTCTCTCTAGAAGCTCTCTACATTTCGTGGGTATAAGGGTATTTATAGTAGTGTGTATGAGGAATGCAAAAAGTCAGTTTCAACCAAACTTGGCATTTTGGTGACCCAACCTTGCCACTGGAACAAGTTGCGAGCTAACTGCCTGGCCAGACTGGAAGTTTTGTCCTGTAGTGCTCTAGTTGTTGTGACCCTTCAGCTCCCCTTGCATGCTTTACACGTGTGCCATTCTAGCGACTTACTAGTCGTGAGCCAGTCGCGAGATCCAGTCACGAGACTCCTTTGAATTGCACACATCTTGAGTTTTCTTCACACTCTCTCACACACTACCCTTACATGATTCCCACCTAAATACAGGGTATCTAATTGCTAAATTACAAGCAAATTTGGTATGGAATGCAAAAGGTCAGTTTCAACCAAACTTGGCATTTTGGTGACCCAACCTTGCCACTGGAACAAGTTGCGAGCTAACTGCCTGGCCAGACTAGAAGTTTTGTCCTGTAGTGCTCTAGTTGTTGTGACCCTTCAGCTCCCCTTGCATGCTTTACACGTGTGCCATTCTAGCGACTTACTAGTCGTGAGCCAGTCGCGAGATCCAGTCACGAGACTCCTTTGAATTGCACACATCTTGAGTTTTCTTCACACTCTTTCACACACTACCCTTACATAATTCCCACCTTAATACAGGGTATCTAATTGCTAAATTACAAGAAAATATGGCATGGAATAAAGCCAACACATGGTTGATTAAATTCAACTTTACAATCTCCCTTTTCGGCTATTCCATGAAAAAACCCTAAAACAGACTCTAGACTTAACATGTGAGTTGGGAACAGTTGCCAAAACTCACTCACACCTAACTCTAGAAACTGTGAAGCTCTTGAACCATACAAACAAGTTTTTCCTGAATACAACAACACAAGACAATCATTGTAAGCATTAATCTTGAAATGTATATGGAGCAAGCACAATCCGATCAAGTAGTAAAGATTAAAGAAATAAAGCATGACTTGACCAAACATGAACAATCACTATAAATAGTGATCATAATGAATATTCACACAAGGAATGAACATTTCGACATGCAAGCTAATAAGCTCAATGCAAAGTATCATTTGCACGTCCAACACTCAACCGATACAAAAGCACAAGGTAGTTGCATCAAGCATATAAAATCCAACAAGGGCACAAGAGTGAAGTACTAAAGAAAATGCATAACATTAACTAAAAGTACTAAGCTACAAAGCAAAGGTACAAAACAAAGTAAGCATAGTTTAAATAGCTGGAACATACAAGCATTCATAACACACCATGTCCAAATGTTTTAAAACTAAGTATTGAAGTTATAAAGTACTTGAAAACCAAACCAAGGTACTAAAGTAAGTGCTATGAAAACCATAATTGAGACTAAGTCCAAACATCAACCATAAAAACATAAACAACATAAACTAAACATAGAAATGCTTAAAGTTTCTCCCCCTCAAAATGATGCTCCCCCTCAAGAGCTACTCCTACTCTTACTCCTACTCCATATCTCCCCTTTTTTTACTGGAATGGCCAAAGGGCTACTACTGTGTAGTGAAGCTATCAAACTTGGCTGAGAACAAATTGATCTGGTCTTGGATAGTAGTCAGCCTGTCAGATTGCTCATTTTGGATGTCTCGGAGGCTGTCAATCTTCTCAAGTATGATTTGAAATGCATTTAGAGGCACTTTTGAGGATGACGAGGTTCTTCTCTTTTTACCCCGACTCCGTGAAGTTGAGGGTTGTCCTTCCGCTTCAGTTTTAGTGTCCATAGGCTCTCTTTGTGCTTGATCATCCTCCTCTTCATCACCGAGAAGACAAACCTTGATCCTTGCAATTGTTAAAGCATTAATGGCCGGAGGAGTAGGCATGAGGCTGATGTCTTGTGGAATTTCCACACCTTTTCCACGAAAGAGCCACATGAGTAGACTAGGGAGAATAAGCTTTGCCCTTGAGGTTGTCCTTGTTTCACCGGCAATGATGGAGAATGCATGTGCACTAAAGTCAATGTAGGTATTTTCACGAAGCTTCATCAGAAAAATGGCTCTAGCATTGTTGATGGTGGTCATCTTCTTCACTGGGTACAGATTGAACATCATGATGTATGTAAGACACCTCAAATCCAATGGAGTGGGCAGAACCTCAAGTAAGACAACCAACCCTAGAGGCCATGGCTTGGCTTTATCCCTTAGGTAGTAAGAACAAAGAGAGCCTTTTGTGCTAGCAATACAGAGAGGTGGGGATTCAATCACTGATATATTTCTATCTTTCTTTCACTTGGGCAAGACATTGCTAACACTTGACTTCACTGTGCGACTACTCGTCTAAAGCTATAAGCAAAGAAAAAAATGACTTAACAGAAGACATGGCACGGTACTCGGCTTCTTCAGCGTTAGACTTGGATACAGTTTCTAGTTTCTTGCTTTTCCTACAGATCAATAATGAGCCAAAGAAAACACAATAGCCTGTCTCTTGCACGACCACTACTTGAGATTGAGATTTCATAAGCAATGGACTAAAAGATAGATAAAAGCAAATAGAAGATAGATAAAAGCAAACATTCCATTGATTGAGTACCCATTCCTGTGTTTGATGATGATCCAACCTGCTATCTCAATGGATGGGATTTCCTTGGGGATACAAAGATGAACATAGTCAGTAGTGAGACCTTAATGGCCTAACCAGACAGAAGCAAAATCATATTCTTCCTCTCGAGATTAGTCGTTCATGAGCCTTCCTTTCTTTACAAGATCATGCCAAAAGAAAGGGTGACACTAGCTAAGCAAATTCAGGTTGCACATTCTGAGGCTTCCCTAGTCAACATGGAGAAGGACAGTTGGTACAAGCAATCATCCAAGGAACCTTCCATCACAATTGGTGTCCCATATTCGAATGAAAAGCTATATGCTTCAGGCAAGTCGTGGATTTGATCCGGACCTTTTCAAGGGGATTTTCCCTTTAGTAGCGCACCACCTGTGAAGAGTCAGATTCTGAAGCAGTGTTGTTAGGACATATGTGATTAGATTGTTAGGACCATATGTCAACATTTTATGCATTGGCTAATCCTTTGACAAAATGCACTTTACTAGTAATTGGGTAGATGTGTTTAATACTTCAAGGAACAAGAGTTCAAGTCCAAGTATTAAAGCCACGCAAGTCTGTCCAAGAATCAAGTAGTGAAGTGCTGGATTTTAAAGCTCGACAGCTAGCTTGATAGTTAGTATCTATCGAGGTTTAAAAGTTGCTGAAGCTCGTGGCTCGACAACTAGCTTGATAGATAGCTATCAATCGAGGTTTATGAAACTCAGTTTTTCTAGACTGGTTTTCATCCAATCTGTGAGTATGTGTTTGGGCTTTCTTTTCTCACAACCCTAAACATATATAAGGATTATTTCAAGGGCTGTATTAGGTTGCACAGCCAAGAGCACAATTGCACAAGAGCATAATTCTTCAAGTGTAACCGGAAACTTAGTTTGCCCTAGTTCTTGAAGAAGCTGTAGTGTTTGTACACCATAGTTTTGTGATCGAGAAACTTTGTGATCTTCATGTGTTGAAGAACAGAAGAACTTTGTAGCCTACCTCCTTCTCAAGTTGATGATTAAGTCGCGTATTAGGGTCCGCGCATCTTTTGGTTAGTCACGTACTGGGAGCCGTGCAATACATGGAGTGATTGTCACTACAAAACAAGTCCAATTGGGTATTGGGGTAAGGGTTAAACTGTAGGTTGGTATAAGGTACTTGGATTCCTTTACTTGTAACCGCTTGTTTTAATAATAGTGGATCCTCGGGACTAGTGACCTTAAAATCACCCGGTGGGGGTTTTGCCGAATAGGTTTTCCCCATTCGTAAACAAATCACTGAGTCAAATTTAATTTATGCTGCATATTTTAGTTATTTGGTGATTTGTTTGTGCCGCCACACTCATTGCATGTAATTGAATATAATTAATTCACTTGGCTAATTAATTGGTTAATTTATCATAATGGGTCAATACATTTTTGGCCTATCAAGTGGTATCAGAGTAGGCACACTCTGATTAGGTTTTAATATTTTCTGTGAGATACATTGACCCCATTTTGTCGTGGATAGAGGACAGTCACTTATTGTACCTCCTCTATTTTATGGAACTAACTATGCATATTGGAAAGTATGCATGAGAGCTTTCTTGTAGTCCTTAGATGAGAAGGTGTGGCAAGCTGTGGAGATAGGCTGGACCAAGCCGAAGTAAGTTCTGGCCGATTGGGATGATGCAAAGATCAAGGCGACTAACTTCAACAGTAGAACATTGAATGCCTTATTAAGTGCGGTCATAATGAGGAGTTCAAGAAGATGTCCTCCACTGAAACTGAAAAGGAGGCATGGACCATTCTCTAGACAACCTATGACGGAACCAAGGCTGTCAAAGATTCGAAGCTTCGGAGGCTCACTACTAGCTTCAAAGAAATAAAGATGGAGGAGGATGAGTCATTTGATGAGTTCTATGCTACGCCCAAGGACATAGTGAACTCAGCATTTAATCTTGGGGAAACCATTCCAGAACTTAAGATTGTGAGAAAAGTGCTCAAATTTCTGCCTGAGAGATTTCATGCCATGATCACGGCTATTGAGGAATCAAAGGATTTTGATAAAATTCCTTTGACAAAGCTTGTTGGAAATCTACAGACCTATGAGTTGGGTTTGTCTAGGCTCAGGAAGTCAAGCAAGAGCAAGATCATGGGATTAAAGGCCAAGAGCAGTGACACTAATGAGTCTTCCGATGATGAAGATTCTAAAATGAAGTCCTACATCACCCGGCAGTTCAAGAATTACATGAAGAATGCCAATGCAAAGGGCTTCAATAAGGACTGTAGGCAATCAAGTTCTTCACAGTCTAACAGCCAAGACAAAGGGAAGAAGGATGATAGGGATGGCGGTCAGTACACTATTCCTTCAGGGCCTAAATGCTTCGATTGTCAAGGATTCGGTCATATGAAACAAGAGTTCCCCACATATCTTAAGTCTATTGGGAAAAGCAAGACATTTGCTGCTATCTTGAGTGACACTAAACCTGAGGATGATTTTGAAAATGAGGATGATGGAATTCTAAATGCCTTCACCTCGACTGTCAATAAAACGTATTGACCCATTGTGATGGATTAAGTTGATTAATTAGCCAAGTTTATTAATTAATCAAATTAGCATGCAAACGCGTGGTAGCACGCAAACGCGTGGTAGCACAAACTAATCACCAATAAACTAAAGTGCAGCGGAGAATAAATTTGACACGGTGATTTTTTTACGAATGGGGAAAACCTTCAAGTCAAAAACTCCACCGAGTGATTTTAAGGTCACCACTCCCGAGAATCTACTATTATCACAATAGGCGGTTACAAGTAAATGAATTCTAGTACCTTATATCAACCTACAGTTGAACCCTTACTCCAATACCCAATTGGACTTGTTCTATAGTGACAATCTCTCATTTTCAATGCACGACTCCCAGTACGTGACTAACCAATTGCGCGGATCCCAGTACGCGACTTCAATCACCAACTTGAGAAAGATGTTGGCTGCAAAGTTCTTTAGTTCATCCTCACAATAAAGAACAAGAAGATGCTTGGTTACAAAACCCTATGGTGCAAAGACACAGCAGCTTCTTCACAAAGAGATGAACTAGGGCAAACTTTGTCTCTGGTCACAAATTGTTTAAACAGACTTTGCTCAATGCTTGAGCAACTTGTGCTTACTTTGACAACTTTTAAAATAATCCTTTTATATGTCTAGGGTTATGAGAAAAGAAGGCTCAAAGACATGTCCACAGATTAGAATAAAAACAGTACTGAAAAATTGGTTTTCTTAAATCTCAATAGCTAGAGGTGTCGAGGTGTTGTCGAGAAGCTGTCGAGCCACGGGGCTGGAACAGCTTCTTAAAGCTCGATAGATGTAGCTGTTGAGCCAGCTATCGAGCTTTAATGAAGAGCACTTCTCAGCTTGTTTCTTGGATAGACTTGCATAGCTTTAACACTTGATCTTGAAACCTTGTTTCTTGAAGTATCAAAAACATCCTAGATCTACCCAATTACAAGTAAAGTGCGTTTTGTCAAAGGATTTACCAATTACATAAAATAATGACATATGTTCTTAACAATTGAACCACATATGTCCTAAGATCTGCGTGATAGCAGAAGGAAAGATGAGCTTATCACGGGTAGTCGTATCCCTATACACATCTATGATAGAAATGATAAAATGTGAAGGAAAATCTATGGAAAGATCCTCAAGACGAGACAACAGAAAATGAGAACGAGACTCTGTAATGGAGTTGAAGTGAGAGAAAGGATACAACATAAAAGTCATCACCATGTTCAAGAATCTAGGACCTTTAGCAAAAGGTCGACATGATGTAAACTGACACTCACCCCAATCAGCTGGGTGCTCAAAAAAAGCAGAGATCATCTCGTCTTTGGACATAGTCCGTAGACGCTCACAACCGGGGTAGTTAGGATGCGTAACCCTTGGAACACGAAGCACATTGGATACCAACTCTGGTGTGACTACTATGCGCGTACCTCGAATGCGAGTATGAAAGAGAGGTACTAAAGTATCAGTTCCATGCATGTTAGAGTAGAACTCCTGGATTAGCACGGAAGGACATGTGACCAGGACGTCACACAGTGACTCCCATTCTCATTTGTGAATGACATCGGGAAGGTCAGTGTCGGTGAAGTCCGACAGAACAATTTGGCATTCCGAATGAACACCTCGTTTAGAGAAGTTCTCCGAGAAGTCCTTTTTGGCTTTCTCATCATGGAACCGAATAGAGGAGGGAGTAGGATCAGAAGACGAAGATGCCCTAGAATGCAGAGGGTTTTGGATAGGAGTAGACTTACGTTTTGGTGCCATTGACGCACTAACGTAAACTAGAGAGAGAGGGGGAAGAAAAAAGAAACACTCAGAAAAGTTCCAACACAGTTCAAATATAGCAAGTATATTGAAAGGAAAGAACTTATGCATGAAAAATGCATGAACATGTGACATGCCAAATAAAATACATCATGGGCTTTGCCCAATCCAATCCTACCAGCACACAATCAATTGCACACATCTAAATGCATGATAATATAGTTATAATGCTCATGAGATGCAATGTATGAGATTTGAAACTCATCTAGCCAAAAACCCATCACAAATTTTCACAAAAACTCAACAATTTTGAAAAACCCTTTTTTTTTTCAAAAACTCAAAAACCTAGGTACGAATGCATGAAAAGAACATGAGGAGAGAGAGAAAAGAAATCATACCATGTGATCTGAAGCAAAAGAGGCTGAAAAACACGTGAGTTAATGGTTTTGAGAGATGAACAGGTGCAGATAGATCGAGAGAGATTGAGAAAATGAGACCTGAATCGTGCTGGAACAATATATAAAGCCTTAGTAAATCTCGACAGATAGAGGTGTCGAGAGGTATCGAGACAGGTGTCGAGGTAGGTTTTGAGAACACAGGCGCGACAGATGCAGCTATCGAGGAGTTGTCGAGGAATAAAACATCAGACACGAGTAAGAAGCTTGATCGATCCACCAGCTGTCGAGAATCTATCGAGAAACCTAGAGGTTTCTTGATCAATCCACCAAGCTGTCAAGAAGCTATCGAGAGGCCAGGAGGTTTCTCGATCGATCTAGAAGCTATTGAGAGGTGTCGAGATTGTGATAAGATGCAACTGAAGAGCTCGACAGATAAACCAGGAATCGAGAGGTGTCAAGAAGGTATCGAGATGGCTTAAAAATAGTTTTTCAAAGAGGAGAAAAACACAGATATGAATGCAATCAAACATGCAACTCAGCCAATGATCCAACCAACATTTTAACTTCTCAAAACATCTCTCAAACAACAAAAATTTAAGCATTTAGCTCCCCAAAATACACACCCACACTAAACAAGTCTAACCAATTTTATATTTCAAAAACAAGTTAAGACAGTTTAGTGAGCATACATCAACACATGTGAACCTTGTGATGGCCAAATCACATTGTACCTACACATGTATCAAGAGTAGCAAAGAATATTGTGTGTTGTGTGTGAAAAACATCGTAAGATTGCATAAGTGTTTCAAGGTTATGACGATTTGAGATATGAGAAAATCACTTTAACTCACACACATTCATAGCTGTTTGATGGGAACTATCACCTTCGAGGTACATCCTATATAACTCCCACATCTCCTAGAAAACACGCTTGCAATCATATTTAAAGCATTTTGTTCTTTTTGCTTTTATTTTCTTTGCATATTTTCTTTTTATTAAGCAAACCATACATGGGTATACAAAGGAGAGAAAAGAAATACCCAATTATGTTAAGCTTTTGACATTGCACTTTTGCTATGCCGAAGCATACAGATGTCATTGACATTGCACTTTTGCTATGCCGAAGCATACATATGTCATATCATGATTGGCGGGTAACAGTGGTGAGATGGTTATTTATGCCTTTCTCTTAGGATTTTCTAGTCCTTCCCGTCAAAAAGAGTGATACGAGTGTTAAGTACAGGAGATCACTTAACCTTACTCATCACAAACAAAGAGCCACAAAGCTCACTTGCTTAGTTTGTGCATAAGAATGCTCATCTAAGCTACAAGCGATACAAAGTTTAGCAAACTCTATTTCAATGGCCATTTTAAGGTTCACAAGAACCGATGTACACAAACACACACTGCTTTTGTATTTTTCTGAATTTTTCAATTTTTTATATTTTATTTTTGAAACAAAATAAAATAACTAAAATTGAAAACTAATAACCAAAAACATGCAAGACAAAACAAAGCAATGCATAAAAACTAGACTGACTCAAAACATTAAAGCAAAATACACAAGTAATGCAAAAACAAAAATAGAAGAAGAGAGAGAAAAAGTGATTAGATCACTTGGAACCCTTTTCTTTCCACACCTTGGAAGAACCTTTCCTTTTCCCAAACCCTTGAACCGGCGGTGAGGGGAAAGAATTGATACCGTTCAAGTTCGAAAGGAATATGAGGGCTTTGAGAAGATCTCCAATAGGAGCAAACGAGGACGGAAACTGATTCTGCTTTTTCGTTGCCAACATGCTGTTGCTATTTTGAGTGGCTAACCACTTATAACAATTCGGTCGAGTATGACCAGCTGCTCCACAGTGATGATAAAGATGCTGCTTCTTTTGTTTAGGCCTTTGAGAGATAGCCTTCTTGGCCCTAGGGTTTTTAACTTCCTTCTTATCTTGCTTAGGGGGTGCTCCTAAGATAGATTTACCCTTGTCTATGTTCACACTAGCTAATTCAGTTTTAACATTAGTGTTCTCAATTTCAACATTATTGCTAGGGGGAACAAAAACAGTAGTACTAGCAGAAGCAATATTAGAGGAAGAGAAATCATACCCTAAACCTGTTCGATCTGAAGTAGATTTTTGAAAGCTGAGCATCTCATCGAGCTTTGCGCTTGAAGTCCTTTGCAGCTGAGCTCTAACTTGGAATAGTTCTACCTCAAGCTTCTTAGTCTTCTCAGCCACGAAGTTATTTTCAAATCTCAGTGCTCCAATAGTTTGATTTGCTTCATCAAACTTTGTGGAAAGCTCTTCACGTTTAAGCTCCACATCACTAAGCTTTTTGGTGGTCAACCTATACAACTTCTCATGCTTTTCTGAGACCTTGTATAATTTAGCATAGGCTGTGTGAATGTCGTCTTGATCATCCATCTTCTCAAACTTGGTTTCCACCAGTTCCTCTTCTTCATCCACATCTTCAACAATCCCCTCAGTAGGATTAACTGTGGCAGTGAAGGCATTCAAGATTTCGTCATCCTCATTGTCGAAATCATCTTTAGGCTCGGTGTCACTTAACGTAATAGCAAGTGCCTTGCTTTTCCCAATCGTCTTGAGATATGTTGGGCACTCCTATTTCATGTGTCCGAAGCCTTGGCACCTAAAGCACTTAGGTCCTATAGGAACAGTGTACTGACCACCATCCCTAGCATCCTTCTTCCCTTTGTCTTGACCCTTGAATTGAGAAGAACTCGATTGCCTACGGTCCTTGTTGAATCCTTTCCCATTGGCATTCTTCCTTAACTTCTTGAATTGCCTGGTGATGTAGGACTTCGTCTTAGAATCTTCATCGTCTGAAGACTTTTCCGTCTCACTGCTCTTGGCCTTTAGTGCCATACTCTTGCTCTTGCTCGTCTTTCCGATTCTAGACAAACCCAACTCATAAGTCTGTAGATTTCCAACGAAATCTGTCAAAGGAATTTTATCAATATCCTTTGATTCCTCAATCACAGTGATTTTGGCATGGAATCTTTCGGGCAGAGATTTGAGCACTTTTCTCACAATCTTGGGTTCCGGGATAGTTTCTCCAAGATTAAAGGCAAAGTTCACTATGTCCTTGAGTTTAGCATAGAACTCATCAAATGACTCATCCTCCTCCATTTTTATCTCTTCGAAGCTTGTAGTAAGCCTCTGTAGCTTCAAATCCTTGACAGCCTTTGTTCCCTCATAGGTTGTCTGGAGAATGGTCCATGCTTCCTTTGTAGTTTCAGTGGAGGATATCTTCTTGAATTTCTCATTTGTGACTGCACTAAACAATGCATTCAATGCCCTGCTGTTGAAGTTTGCCGCCTTGATCTTTGCCTCATCCCAATTGGCCGGCGCTTCCTTTGGCTTGGTCCAGCCAATCTCTACAGCTTGCCACACTTTCTCATCTAGAGACTGCAAAAAGGCTCTCATGCGTACTTTCCAGTATGCATAGTTAGTCTCATCAAATAAAGGAGGGATAATAAGAGATTTTCCTCTATCCATGACAAACAGGAGTCAATGGATCACACACAAGAATTAAACCCTAATCAGAGTGTGCTTGCTCTGATACCACTTGATAGGCCAAAAATGTATTAACCCCTAGTGATGGATTAAGTTGATTAATTAGCCAAGTTTATTAACTAATCAAATTAGCATGCAAACGCGTGGTAGCAAAAACAAATCACCAATAAACTAAAGTGCAGCGGAAAATAAATTTGACACGGTAATTTGTTTACAAATGGGAAAAACCTCCAAGGTAAAAATCCTACTGGGTGATTTTAAGGTCACCATTTCCGAGAATCCACTATTATCACAACAAGCGGTTACAAGTAAAGGAATCTCAGTACCTTATACCAACCTATAGTTGAACCCTTACCCCAATACCCAATTGGACTTGTTTTGTACTGACAATCTCTCATTTTCAATGCACGGCTCCCAGTTCGTGATTAACCAATTGTGCGGATCCCAGTACGCAACTTCAATCACCAACTTGAGAAAGATGTTGGCTGCAAAGTTCTTCAGTTCATCCTCACAATAAAGAACAAGAAGATGCTTGGTTAAAAAATTCTATGGTGCAAAGACACAACAGCTTCTTCACAAAGAGATGAACTAGGGCAAACTTTGTCTCCGGTCACAAATTGCTTGAACAGACTTTGCTCAATGCATGTGCAACTTGTGCTTACTTTGATGGCCCTTAAAATAATCCTTTTATATGTCTAGGGTTATGAGAAAAGAAGGCCCAAAGACATGTCCACGGATTAGAATCAAAACAGTATTGAAAAATTGTTTTTCTTAAATCTCAACAGTTAGAGGTGTCGAGGTACTGTCGAGAAGCTGTCGAGCCACGGGGTTGGAAGAGCTTCTTAAAGCTCAATAGAAGCAGCTGTCGAGTTTTAATGAAGAGAACTTCTCAGCTTGTTTCTTGGACAGACTTGCATGGCTTTAACACTTGATCTTGAAACCTTATTTCTTGGACAGACTTGCATGGCGTTAACACTTGATCTTGAAACCTTGTTTCTTGAAGTATCAAAAACATCCTAGATCTACCCAATTACAAGTAAAGTGCATTTTGTCAAAGGATTTGTCAATTACAAAAAATAATGACATATGTTCTTAACAATTGAACCACATATATCCTAAGATCCGTGCGATAGAAGAAGGAAAGATGAGCTTATCACGGGTGGAGTCAAAATTTGAGAAGATGGATGAGCAAGATGACATCCACACTACCAATGCAAAGTTATACAAGGTCTCGGAGAAACATGAAAAGTTGTATAGGTTGGCCACTAAGAAGCTCAGTGATGTGGAGCTTGAACAAGAACAACTTTCCACAAAATTTGATGAAGCAAATCAGACTATCAGAGCACTAAGGTTTGAGAACAATTTCTTGGCTTAGAAGACCAAGAAGCTTGAGGTGGAACTGTTCCAAGTAAGAGCTCAGTGGAGAGGACCTCAAGTGCAAAGCTTGATGAGATGCTCAGCATGCAAAAATCTGCTTCCGATCAAACCGGTTTAGGGTATGATTTTTCTTCTTCTAATATTGCTTCTTCTAGTACTACTGTTTTTGTTTCTCCTGCTAACAATATTAATTCTAAGAATAATGATGCTAAAAATGTGATAGTTAGTGAAAACATAGACAAGGATAAATATATCTTAAGAGCACCCCCTAAACTTGCTAAGAAAGAAACCAAAAATCCTAGGGCTAAGAAGAGTAAAGCTCAAAAGTCCAAAGAGAAGAAGCAGCATCTCTGTCATCACTATGGCGTAGCTGGACATACTCGACCATATTGCTATAAGTGGTTAGCCACTTAACAGAGCAATATTATGATGTCGTCGGGAAGCCAAAATTAGCTTTCATCCTCTCTTGCTCCCCTTGGAGATCTCCTCAAGGCCCTCATGTTCCATTTGAACTTGAACAGTTTCAATTCTCCTTAAGCCAAAAAGTGTGTGTTCGTGTACATTGGTACTTGTGTACCTTGAATGGCCAATGAAACAAAGTTTTCTAAACTTTGTATCTCTTGTAGCTTAGATGTGCATCTCTATGCACAACTAAGCAAGTGAGCTTTGTGGCTCGTGTTTGTGATGGGTAAGGTTAAGTAATCTCTTGTACTTAACACTTGTATCACTCTTTTCGACGGGAAGGACTAGAAAATCCTAAGAGAAAGGCATAAATAACTATCTCTCCACTATTGCTTGCCAATCATGAAATGACATCTGTATGTTTTGGCATAGCAAAAGTGCAATGTCAAAAAGCTTAGCATAATTGGGTATTTATTTTCTCTCTCTTATATGCCCATGCATGATATGCTTAATAAAAGAAAAATATGCAACGAAAAATAAAAGCAAAAAAATCAAAATGCTTTATATATGATTGCAAGAGTGTATTCTAGGAGATGTGGGAGTTATAGGATGTACCTCGAAGGGGATAGTCCCCATCAAATAGTTATGATCTTGTGTGAGCTAAATTGATTAACTCATATCTCAAGTTGTTATAACATAGAGACACTTATGCAATCTTGTGATGTTTTCACACACAACATACAATATTCTTTGCTACTTTTGATACATTTGCAAGTACAATGTGATTTGGCCATCACAAGGTTTACATGCACTAATGTATGCTCACTAAGCTGTCTTAACTTATTTTTGAAATATAGAATTGGTTAGACTTTATTTAGTGTATGTGTGTGTTTTGGATCTAAATGCATGAGATTTTTCTTCATTGAGAGATGATTTTGAGGGCTTAAAATGTTGTTTGGATCTTTGGTTGAGTATCATGCTTGATTGCATTCATATCTATGTTTTTCTCTTCTTTGAAAAACTGTTTTTAAGCAATCTCGATAGCTCCTCGATAGCTCTCGATAGATAGGCTATCTATCAAGACTCTTCATCTTTTCTTTATCGTAATCTCGATAGCTATCTCGATCAATCGAGAAACTTTTTGTCTCCTCAATAGCTTCTTGATGGGTACCTCGATCCATCGAGCTTCCTTGTTGACAAACCTCTCGTTTGATTCTCGATAGCTAGTTCAACAGCTGAAAAGCGCCTCTTTAAAGCTCGATAGCTCTTGATAGCTCTTGATCGATCGAGCTTTATGAGGATTCTATATAAAGTGCCATTGTGATTTCAGATCTCACTCCCTCAATCTCTCTCGATAGACTTCAAGATTTTCACCTCCCAAACTCACTTTTCTCTCTCTAAACCTTCACTCCACGTGATTTTCAGCCTATTCTTACCTCTAATCACTTGGTATGATCTCTCTATCTCTCATTCTTCATGCATCTCATACATTTAGATCTAGGTTTTGAGTTGTTTAAAAAATTTTGGGGTTTTTCAAAATTGATAAAGGTTTTGTGCAATTTTTGGGATAGGTGTTGCTTTAATAAGTTTAAAACCTCATTGCATCACACTCACATTATAACAATGTTTCATGCATTTAGATTTGTGTTTACTTTGTGCTGGTAGGTTTGGATTGGGCTGAGCCCATGATGTATTTATTTTATGCATGTCACATGTTCATGCATTTTCATGCATATTTCAATTCTATATATTTTGATATATGTGTTGCTTGATACTTTTCTGATTGTCTCTCTCTTTCTCTCTTTCTCTTCCTCTTATGTTAGTTGCATAATGGCACCTAAGCGTAAGTCTGTTCCGTCTTGGAACCCTCTTCGTTTTGGGGCATCTTCATCTTCTCCTCCTCCTGACACTACTCCTTTTCACGTATGGTTCCGTGATGAGAAGGCCAAATCAGACTTCTTTGAGAACTTTTCACAACGAGGCATTCATTCGGAACGCCAAGTCATTCTGTCCAATTTTTCTGACACTGACCTACCCACTATCATTCACAGTAGGGGTTGGTAGTCTCTTTGTGGCATTCCTCTCACATGTCCTTCCATGATCATGCAGGATTTCTACTCCAATATGCATGGATTTGACACCTCTATACCTCAGTTTGTCACTCGCTTTCGAGGTATACACATGGTAGTTACTCCGGGTATTGTATCCGAGGTAATACACGTTCCTAGGGTAGAGTTTCCTAACTATCCTGGTTGTGAGCATCTGAGGACTGTGTCCAAAGACGAACTCTCATCTCGTTTCTGTAAGACACCTTCTTTTTGGGGTGATTGTACGACCTTTGCTAAAGGTCTGAGGTTTCTTAACATGGTTATGACCGTTGTTCTCCATCCTTTTTTTTTCACTATAACACTATCACAAAGCCTCGTGCTCGCTTTTTGCTTTCCTTCTTTGAGCACCTTACCATAGATTTCCCCCCTCACTTCATTATATCCCTTATAGATGTCTATAAGGATACTGTGACCCGTGATAAGCTCATTTTCCCTTCAGCTATTACGCGGCTCCTTTGCCATTTCTCTGTCTCCTATCCTGAGTCTCCCCACTTCTCTTACATGTGTGCCATTGATGCCTCTACCATTACGTAGAGTTTTGCACAACTTTGCTTGAGGTGGACTTAGACCGAGACGGCTGCACCTCTAGCTTCTACCGCTCCATCCACCTCTGCTCCTTTGTCTTTAGCGAGTGGAGTGACTCTTGAGGCCATCATGGCACAGCTTGTATGCATGGGTGCTCGCCTAGACACACTTAGTGATAAGTTGTGTCAGGTGTTGTGGGTCGTATTGTACAACGACAGGCTGTGATTGGTTTTTTCATGGTTGCTTCTTCTCCATCTCCACCGGCGTCCGCGGATGAGAGTGACAATGGCTTTGGTAGTGATGAGGATGAGGATGCTGGCTCCCCTAGTAATGATGAGATGTCTACTTAATGTACTTACCCCTTTGTCACCCATGACAAAAATGGGGAGTAGTTTGGAGATGAGAGTAGTCGTACTCATAGGGGAAGGGTTAGTTAGGAGATAGGGGGAGTGTTCTTGAGTGTTCATGAGGGATGTAGTGAGGTTTTTGATGTATCTTTTTCTTTTTTCTAGTTTAGATACATTGATCTTGTGACCATTTTAACATACATTGTACTTATATTTGATTTATATATTTTGATGTATGTTCTTTCACCTATCTCTACATGTGTTGTTTATTTCCTCTCTTTATACACATGTTTCTTATTTATTGTATACAATATTTTATTTCTGTTTCACACAAAGATGCCTTAATGAGCTTTGTTTAAGTGTTTCAGAAATACAGGTTGTCAAAGTCTTCCTTGCCATGAACTCTTTTCTTGCAAAGTTTTTCAAGAGTTTGTGTTAGGATAGATTTTATTGTACTTAACAAGTGAGTATGAGTTGAGTGATTTATGACTTCTCTCATATGTTCATTTGTTTGTTGTGGTTTTGTCACGGATTGCCAAATGGGGAGATTGTTAGGACATATATGATTAGATTGTTAGGAACATATGTCAACATTTTATGTATTGGCTAATCCTTTGACAAAATGCACTTTACTTGTAATTGGTTACATCTAGGATGTGTTTAATACTTCTAGGAACAAGAGTTTAAGTCTAAGTATTGAAGCCATGCAAGTCTGTCCAAGAACCAAGTAATGAAGTGCTGGATTTTAAAGCTTGACAACTAGTATCTATCGAGGTTTAAAAGCTGTTGAAGCCTGTGGCTCGACAGCTAGCTCGATATATGGCTATCTATTGAGGTTTATGAAACTCAGTTTTACAGGACTATTTTCATCCAATCCGTGAGTATGTGTTTAGGCTTTCTTTTCTCACAACCCTAAACATATATAAGGATTATTTTAAGAGTCGTATCAGGTTGCATAGCCAAGAGTACAATTGCACAAGAGCATAATTCCTCAAGTGTAACCGAAAACCTAGTTAGCCCTAGTTCTTGAAGAAACTGCTGTGTTTGTACACCAACCCGCATGTATAGAATGAATTTGAGACAACAACCTAGTGTACGGGTTTCGGCTTGTCTTGTTGATCTAAAGCTGATGTTGGAACTGCTTCTAATCCTGGCTTTCCAACTAGAGTCTACTTTGGCAATGCGAGTGATTTTCCCCCTTTTTGGGATTTTGCGGTTTGCTTCGATTCCTCCAATTCCTTTGGTTTTGGATTCAATCGCAAGTCAGTCCTAGAAGATGGAACCAAAATCAAGTAAATTGCCATTTTTCTTTATCAACTTCTTTCGTTTGACCCCTTGAGCGTCATCCCTCCCAATAGTTTAATCAAACTTGCTATTGGGGCTTAAACTCGGCCTAGGAACAACCACCCAAAAAAGCAGAATCTAAGACTTCTAACAGCCCTACTAGAATAGAAAATGAAGGCACCTTCGTTACAAGAAGAGGTGGTGATTTTACTTTGAATGGACAGAAAGTCTAGCTGGTTGACCTGGTTACCTCTGCCAAAGATGCAGTGGATTGCTAAAAGATCGATTGGAAGCCAAAAACACCAACTTTCTTAAAGTTTGATCGTTTAGATGAAACTCACCTGTTGGAGAATCTAATTAAGAAAAAAAAATCCTTCCTTTCCTTGCTAGTTGGAAGCATCTGCAGCGTCAACAGCAGCGGTCATTGCCCCCTTTCTGGCTTCCTTGCTTGGTTCCCTTCCTTGCTGATAGGCCAAAAATGTATTGACCCTTTGTGATGAATTAACCAATTAATTAGCCAAGTGAATTAATTAGGTTCAATTACATGCAATGAGCGTGGCAGCACAAACAAATCACCAAATAACTAAAATATGCAGCGGAAATTAAATTTGACACGGTGATTTGTTTACGAATGGGGAACGGCAAAAACCCTACTGGGTGATTTTAAGGTCACCACTCCCGAGAATCCACTATTATCAAAACAAGCGGTTACAAGTAAAGGAATTCCAGTACCTTATACCAACCTACAGTCGAACCCTTACCCCAATACCCAATTGGACTTGTTCTGTAGTGACAATCTCTCTTTGTATTGCATAGCTCCCAATACGTGACTCACCAAAAGATGCGCGGATCCCAGTACGCGACTTAATCACCAACTTAAGAAGGAGGTTGGCTGCAAAGTTATTCTATTCTTTAACACATAAAGATCATGAAGTTGCTTGATCATGATGTACAAAAACAGCAGCTTCTTCAAGAACTAGGGTAAACTAGGTTTCTAGTTACACTTGAGGATTTATACTCTTGTGCAATTATGCTCTTGGCTGTGCAACCTGATACGGCCCTTAAAATAATCCTTACATAGGTTTAGGGTTGTGAGAAAAGAAAGCCCAAACACATATTCACGGATTGGATGAAAAACAGTCCAGAAAAACTGAGTTTCAAAAATCTCGATAGATAGCCATCTATCGAGCTCACTGTCGAGCCACGGGCTTTAGCAGCTTTTAAACCTCGATAGCTACTAGCTATCGAGCTTTAAAATCTAGCACTTCATTACTTGTTCTTGGACAAACTTGCATGGCTTCAATACTTGGACTTGAACTCTTGTTCCTAGAAGTATTAAACACATCCTAGATCTACCCAATTACAAGAAAAGTGCGTTTTGTCAAAGGATTAGCCAATACATAAAGTGTTGACATATGTTCCTAACAATCTAATCACATATGTCCTAACAATCTCCCCCTTTGGCAATCTGTGACAAAACCACAACAAACAAATGAACATATGAGAGAAGTCATAAATCACTCAACTCATACCCACTTGTTAGGTACAATAAAATATATCCTAACACAAACTCTTGAAAAACTTTACAAGAAGAGAGTTCATAGCAAGGAAGACTTTGACAACCTGTATTTCTGAAACACTTAAACAAAACTCATTAAGGCATCTTTTTGTGATACAAAAATAAAAGATTGCATACAATAAATATGAAACATGTGTACAAAGAGAGAAAAGAAACAACACATGTAAAGATAGGTGAAAGAGCATACATCAAAATATATAAATCAAATATAAGTACAATGTATGTCAAAATGATCATAAGACCCATGTACAAGATCAATGTATCTAAACTAGAAAGAAGAAAAAGATACATCGAAAACCTCATTACATCCCTCATGAACACTCAAGAAAACTCCTCCTATCTCCTAACTAACCTTCCCCCTATGAGTATGACTACTCTTATCTCGAAACTACTCCCCTTTTTTGTCACGGGTGACAAAGGGGGAAGTATATCAGGTAGACATCTCATCATCACTAGGCAAGCCAGCATCCTCATCCTCATTACTGTAGAAGCCATTGTCACTCTCATCCGAGGACGCCAGTGGAGATGGAGAAGAAGCAACCGTGAAACCACCCATCACAGCCTGTTGTCATGCAATACGACCCACACGGGTGTTCACCTGACACAACTCTTCACTAAGTGTGTCTAGGTGAGGATCCATGCGCATAAGCTATGCCATGATGGCCTCAAGAGTCACTCCACCCGCTGAAGACAAAGGAGTGGAGGTGGATGGAGCAATAGAAGCTAGAGGAGCAGCCGTCTCGGTCTGAGTCCACCTCGAGCAAAGTTGTGCAAAAATCTGCATAACGATAGCAACATTAATGGCATACATGTAAGAGAAGTGGGGAGACTCAAGATAGAAGACAGAGAAATGGTGAAGGAGCCGCGTGATAGCTAAAGGGAAGATGAGCTTATCATAGGTCGTCGTATCCTTAATAAGGTAAAGTCCTCAATAAGGGAAAGCAAAAGGTGAGCACGAGGCTCTGTGATAGTGTTATTGTGAGAAAGGGGATGGAGAATAAAGGTCATAACCATGTTAAGAAACCGTGGACCTTTAGGAAAGGTCGTGCAACGGGTGAACTAACGATCACCCCTTAAAGAAGGTGTCTCACAGAAACACGATGAAAGTTTGTCTTTGGACACAGTCCTCAGACGCTCACAACCAAGATAGTCAGGAAACTCTACCCTAGGAACATGTGGTACCTCGAATAAAATACATGGAGGAACTACCATGCGTATACCCTGAACGCGAGTGATAAACTGGGGTATAGAGGTGTCAAATCTGTGCATATCGGAGTAGAACTCATGTATGATCATGGAAGGACATGTAATAGGAATGCCACAAAGAGACTCCCAACCCCTACTGTGAATGACAGTGGGTAGGTCAGTGTCAGAAAAAACGGATAGAATGATTTGGCGTTCCGAATGAATGCCTCATCGTGAAAAGTTCTCAAAGAAGTCTAATATAGCCTTCTCATCACAAAACCGTATGTGAAAAGGAGTGGGGTCCGAAGGAGAAAAAGATGAAGATGCCCCGGAACAAAAAGGGTTCCGAGACAGAACAAATTTACGCTTAGATGCCATGTTGCAACTAATGTAAGAGGAAGAGAAAGAGAGAAAGAGAGAGACAATCAGAAAAGTACCAAGCAACACATATATCAAAATATATAGAATTGAAGTTACGTATGCATGAGAATGCATGAACATGTGACATACACAAAATAAATACATCATGGGCTTAACCCAATCCAAACCTACCTGCACACAGCATTGCAGTAAAGTAAACACACATATAAATGCATGAAACATTGTTATAATGCGAGTGTGATGCAATGAGATTTTAAACTTATTTAAGCAACACCCATCCTAAAAATTGCACAAAACCTTCATCAATTTTGAAATACCCCAAAAATTTTCAAACAACTTAAAACCTAGATCTAAATGTATGAGATGCATGAAGAATGAGAGATAGAGAGATCATAGCAAGTGATTAGAGGTAAGAATAGGCTAAAAATCACATGGAGTGAAGGTTTAGAGAGAGAAAAGTGAGTTTGGGAGGTGAAAAGCTTGAAGTCTGTCGAAAGAGATCAAGGGAATGAGATCTCAAATCACGAAGGCTCTTTATATATAATCCTTATAAAGCTTGATTGATCAAGAGCTATCATGCTTTAAAGAGGCGCTTTTCAGTTGTCGAACCAGCTATCGAGGATCAAACGAGAGGTTTGTCAACAAAGAAGCTCGATGGATTGAGGTACCTATCAAGGAGACAGAAAGTTTCTCGATTGATCGAGATTGCTATCAAGAGCTATCGAGATTGTGATAAAGAAAAGCTGAAGAGTCTCGATAGATAGCCTATCTGTTGAGAGTTATCGAGGAGCTATCGAGATTGCCTAAAAAACAGTTTTTCAAAGAAGAGAAAAATACATATATGAATGCAATCAAGCATGCTACTCAACCAAAAATCCAAACAGCATTTTAAGCTCTCAAAATCATCTCTCAATGAAGAAAAATGTCATGCATTTAGATCCAAAACACATACACACATACACTAAACAAGTCTAACCAATTTTATATTCCGAGAACAAGTTAAGACAATTTAGTGAGCATACATTAGCACATGTAAATCTTGTGATGGCCAAATCACATTGTACCTGCAAATGTATCAAAAGTAGCAAAGAATATTGTGTGTTGTGTGTGAAAAGATCACAAGATTGCATAAGTGTCTCTATGTTATGACGATTTGAGATATGAGTAAATCAATTTAACTCACACGAGATCATAATTGTTTGATGGGGACTATCACCTTCTAGGTACATCCTATAACTCCCACTTCTCCTAGAATACACGCTTGCAATTATATATAAAGCATTTTGATCTTTTTGCTTTTATTGTTTCTTTGCATATTTTTCTTTTATTAAGCATATCATGCATGGGCATATAAGAGAGAGAAAATAAATACCCAATTATGCTAAGTTTTTTGACATTGCACTTTTGCTATGTTGAAGCATACATTTGTCATTTCATGATTGGCGGGCAACAATGGTGAGATGGTTATTTATGCCTTTCTCTTAGGATTTTTTAGTCCTTCCCGTCAAAAAGAGTGATACGAGTGTTAATTACAAGAGATTACTTAATTTTACTCATCACAAACAAAAAGCCATAAGCTCACTTGCTTAGTTGTGCGTAGAGATGCTCATCTAAGCTACAAAAGATACAAAGTTTAGAAAACTATGTTTTATTGGCCATTGAAGGTGCACAAGTATCAATGTACACAACCATACACTGTTTTTGTATTTTTCTGATTTTTCAATTTTTTTTTTTATGAATGAAAAAAAAACTAAACTAAAAAGCAACCAAACAAAAACAAGCCAAATAAAGCAATGCATAAAAACTAGACTGTCTCAAATAAGAAACAAAACACACAAGTAATGCAAACATAACAAAAAGAGGGAGAGATAAAAAGTGACTAAATCACTTGGAGCCCTTTTCCTTCCACACCTTGGAAGAACATTTCCTTTGAGCAAAGCCTTGAACCGGCGGTGAGGGAGAAGAATTGAAACCATTCAAGTTTGAAAGGAACACGAGGACCTTGAGGAGATCTCCAAGGGGAGCAAGAGAGGATAAAAGCTGATTCTGGTTTCTTGACAAAATCATACTGTTGCTCTATTGAGTGGCTAACCACTTATAGCAATTTGGTCGAGTATGTCCAGCTGCGCCATTGTGATGACAGAGATGCTGCTTCTTCTCTTTGGACTTTTGAGTATTACTCTTCGTAGCCCTAGGATTTTTTGTTTCTTTCTTAGCAAGGTTAGGGGGTGCTCTTGAGATAGATTTATCCTTGTCTATGTTCTCACTAGCTATCACATTTTTAGCATCATTATTCTCATAATCAACATTTTTAGCAGGCGAAACAAAAATAGTAGTACTAGAAGAAGCAATATTAGAAGAAGAAAAATCATACCCTAAATCGGTTCGATCAGAGGCAGATTTTTGCATGCTGAGCATCTCATCAAGCTTTGCACTTGAGGTTTTCTCCAACTGAGCTCTCACTTGGAACAGTTCCACCTCAAGCTTCTTGGTTTTCTCAACCAAGAAATTGTTCTCAAACCTCAATGCTCCGATAGTTTGATTTGCTTCATCAAACTTTGTGGAGAGTTGTTCTTGTTCAAGCTCCACATCACTGAACTTCTTGGTGGCCAACCTATACAACTTTTCATGTTTCTTTGAGACCTTGTATAACTTTGCATAGGTAGTGTGGATGTCATCTTGCTCATCCATCTTTTCAAATTTTCACTCCACCAAGTTCCCTTCCTCATCCATATCTTCTACAATCCCTTCAGTAGGATTAACAGTAGCGATGAAGGCATTCAGGATTCCGTCATCCTCATTTTCGGTATCCTTTGCAAGTTCGGTGTCACTCAAGGTAGCAACAAGTGCCTTGCTTTTCCCAATAAACTTGAGATAAGTGGGACACTCTTGTTTCATATGACCGAATCCTTGACAATCGAACACTTAGGCCCTGAAGGAACAGTATACTTACCGCTATCCCTAGCTAACAGTATCCTTTGTCTTGGCTCTTAGACTGTGAAGAACTTGATTGCCTACGGTCCTTGTTGAAGACCTTTGCATTGGAATTCTTCATAAACTTCTTGAACTGCCGAGTGATGTAGGAGTTTCATTTTAGAATCTTCATCATCGAAAGACTCATCAGTGTCATTGCTCTTGGCCTTCAGTGCCATGCTCTTGCTCTTGCTTGACTTCCCAAGCCTAGACAAACCCAACTCATAGGTCTGCAGATTTCCAACAAGCTCTATCAAAGGAATTTTATCAATATTCTTTGATTCCTCAATAGCCGTGATCTTGGCATGAAATCTTTCGAGTAGAGATCTGAGCACTTTTCTCACAATCTTGGGTTCTGAAATGGTTTCTCCAAGATTAAATGCTGAGTTCAGTATGTCCTTGAGCCTAGCATAGAACTTATTAAATGACTCATCCTCCTCCCTCTTGATTTCTTCAAAGCTAGTAGTGAGCCTTTAAAGCTTCGAATCTTTGACAGCCTTGATTCCTTCATAGGTTGTCTAGAGAATGGTCCATGCCTCCTTTGCAGTTTCAATGGAGGAGATCTTCTTGAACTCGTCATTTGTGACCGCACTTAATAAGGCATTCAATGCTTTATTGTTGAAGTTAGCCACCTTGATCTTTGCATCATCCCAATCGGCCGACAATTCCTTCGGCTTGGTCCAACCTATCTCCATTGCTTGCCACACTTTCTCATTTAAGGACTCTAAGAAAGCTCTCATGCGTAATTTCCAGTATGCATAGTTAGTTCCATCAAATAAAGGAGGTACAATAAGTAATTGTTCTCTATCCATGACAAACAGGGGTTAATGGATCTCACAGTAAAGATTAAAACCTAATCAGAGTGTGCCTACTCTGATACCACTTGATAGGTCAAAAATGTATTGACCCCTTGTGATAAATTAACCAAATTAATTAGCAAAGTGAATTAATTAGGTTCAATTACATGCAATGAGCATGGTAACACAAACAAATCACCAAATAACTAAAATATGCAGTGAAAATTAAATTTGACACGGTAATTTGTTTACAAATGGGGAAAACCTACATGGCAAAAACCCCACAGGGTGATTTTAAGGTCACCACTCCCGAGAATCTAATATTATCAAAACAAGCGGTTACAAGTAATGGAATCCCAGTACCTTATTCCAACCTACTATTGAACCCTTACTCCAATACCTAATTGGACTTGTTCTGTATTGACAATCTCTCCTTGTATTGCACGGCTCCTAGTACGTGACTAACCAAAAGATGCGTGGATCCCAGTATGCAACTTAACCACTAACTTGAGAAGGAGGTTGGCTACAAAGTTCTTTTGTTCTTCAACATATGAAGATCATGAAATTGTTCGGTCACAAAACCCTACGGTGTACAAACACAACAACTTCTTCAAAAAACTAGAGCAAACTAGGTTTCCGGTTACACTTAAGGAATTATGCTCTTGTGCAATTGTGCTCTTGGCTGTGCAACCTGATACAACCCTTAAAATAATCCTTATATATGTTTAGGGTTGTGAGAAAAGAAATCCCAAACACATACTCACGGATTGGATGAAAAACAGTCCAAAAAAATAGAGTTTCATAAACCTCGATAGATAGCCATTTATCGAGCTAGCCGTCGAGCCACAGGCTTCAGCAGCTTTAAACCTCGATATATACTAGCTGTCGAGCTTTAAAATCCAGCACTTTATTACTTGGTTCTTAGACAGACTTGCATGGCTTCAATACTTGGATTTGAACTCTTGTTCTTTGAAGTATTAAACACATCCTAGATCTACCCAATTACAAGTAAAGTGTGTTTTGTCAAAGGATTAGCCAATACATAAAATGTTGACATATGTTCCTAACAATTTAATCACGTGTCCTAACACTTGCCTATAGGGTGACTTAGAAAAAGCTAGGGTTTACATCCTCTGTTGCGCACTTAAGAAAATCAATCAAGAAAAACGGCAGATAAATGCAAAAACATGAAATTATGGGTCTGTCCCATGAGAAGGATAGGCTGGCGTCCAAGCAAGAGGGGTAGAAACTCCTTTCTCTAGACTTTGATGTTTCACTGGTTTGGGTATGCAGGAAGGGAATCCAACAAAGCCAAATGTGCTTTCAAATCAAAGTGTCAAGGAAGTGGGAAGGCTAGCTAGACGTCTACAATTATGAGAGGAAGTGTGCTTAAATGCAAGGTTTACGAATACAAAATCGACGTTCTCGAGGCCAATCAGGTGATCATTGAAATGCCAAGGACGAGGCTTTTGGCTGGCTATAGAAAGATGGCCTTCCATTCAATGTTTCGAGTGAGACCTTCATGATTTGATCAACAATTCCATTTGGCTTTATCTGCAAAGACTATAACATATTAACTAAGATGATTTGTCTTGATCATGGAAGTGGAGACTTCTAGTTGATATGTTGATATATTTTAAGAGTTAAGACATATTGAATTGGATCGCTGTGAGATTTATTATTCTTCTAACGATCGTCAAATGAATAATAAATCTCACGACTTCTATTTACATCAACTCTTAATCTTGAGAGAATAATGAACCTGATCATGAGGTGTAGGTTGTTTTTATATATCAGGAGTGAGATCTAAAGTCACAATCAAAACCTCAGTATTTTGGGCAGCTGCATTTAATGTTGATGGAACATATATTCTCAAGATGGAATTCATAATCTCTTAACGGAGATATAAAATATTCCGTTGAGATAAGTTTAATAGGTTTGGTTATTCAAAGTGTTAGGCCTAACCACTTTAGTAAGAAGTTACTAAAGTATATATGTATGAAATTGGATATCATAAATATATGAGGAATAACTTAGAGGATGAAACCCGGTACTCAAGGATTAAGATGTAGTAATCTTCAAAGTGTTAGTCTACATTCATGACTTTGTATTACAACGAATATTTTATGAAGGGGTTGCATGTATAATAAAGTCTTGGGATATAATTTATTAATAAGGCCTAGAGTGCAATTATATTTATATAGTGGTATTAAATATAGTTAATGGTAACTTTAGACTTGTCAAAAGTTGACAGAAAAGCCTAAGGCCCATTGGAGCTAGAGTCTTATTTGTTCCCTTTTGGTCCCATTCCAAGCCACATACTAAAGCCCAATTGGAATGGCCCAAAAGGCTAGCCCAATTAGATAATCAGTTAGATATAAGGAGAGAAACATACATAATTTATGAACCACTATTGCATGGAATGAAATGGTGTGTATGTGAGTGTAAGCCACTAAATTATTCTCCTTTTGAAACTGAATGAGAGACCACACTTCTTAGGCATTAAGTGGAATTGGTGTGAAGATTAAAAGTGCTCCCAAGTACTTCTAATATTTGGTTTTTGAATTTCACCTTACCAAGGTACACTCTCTTGTTCTTGAATTCTAAAATTTACATAGTACATGTTAACAATTGTAAATGAAGTAGATCCATCAATTTTCTGCTGTGTATGTTTTGTATGCGATACAAACTATGTTTTTCCAAAAGAAAATTGCAGTATGGAAGGCACCCTCATCATCAGGAGCTCCTTGACGCTCTCCAAATTGCCTTGAGATACGATAAGTGGAGTAGTAAAAACAACATCGAAGCCTAACTAAAGTCACACAATGATTCTTGCAGCAACTATGGACCATGCTTAAAATATGCCACCATTCCATGACCCACTGATTGTCGGTCTTCTTAAGGCGATCCACGAGCTCCATATACACTTCAAAGCCCATGACATTCTGAGGCTGACAATCCCTGAGATGCCTTGGAAGGTAGGCACTGAGGGGCATAGTAGGAGGTTGAAGTAACTGAAGCCTCTCTTGTAGCCATATTTAAAATAAATAAATAAATAAATAAAAGAGAGAGAAAAGAGAGAGAAGAAAAAAAAAGAAAAAAAGAGAATGGAGATCATGAGTGTGAAAAAAGGAAAAAGACGATATAAGGTGCCTCGTTGGGTTGAAAACTGAAAGGCAATCCATGCAAAATTAGAGGAATCTCACTAGGTTGAGAACCTAGGCAAAAGTTAGGGATTATACCTGAAGAAGAAGAGGACTTCCTACAAAGAAACTTGCTTCCTTCCTCTAAAAGGTATCCAAACTATTGAGAGTTTCCATCAAGATCAAGTCCACTGAATTACCCCTCTTTAGCTCATAAGCCACCATGCACATCCGTAGGTCCACACAATATGACTGTTGGACCAAGAAATACCTTGCAAGGGCACATAAGCAAAAGGCATGAACGTAGTACAATCGTGGCCTTTCACCCTCAAGAAGGCCCAAACTGGAAAAGTAATCAAAGACCAGACTAAAAATTGAGTTTGCCAAAGACACACCATTTATTGGTTGTGGTTTCAAGGACGCCCAACACAATTTGCAGCAGGAAGATCCCACCCATGGTAGGAAAGATGGGATCATCAATCTCCAGTTCATCCATGATGGCAGTAAATTCATCGATAGTGAGGCATAATTCTATTCTGTTGAAGCGGAATACATGTCGAGAAGGAACCCAATAGTTGGCAGCAGCATGAAGAAGAGGCTCATCCACCCTAATTTGATGGTAAGAGAAGATGCAAGAAAGGCCATAGGGAGAAACGGAATCCTTGAAATTAGGACCAAGCTTCCTAATCCAAGTGGAGACATTGAGATGGGATTTTTCTGCCATTAGGAGACCTCAAATAGGTGTTCTCTGGGTCGAAAATACGTTGGTACGGGTTTTGGACTCAAACAACTACTTTTATACTTATGTAAGTCGGCTAGAGTTTTTCTAATTCGCGGTCCACGTACGTAGAGTCAACCCTGCATATGTAAAGTCAAAGCTACGTACACACGACGCTTGGTAGAAGCCTATGTTCCCCTATTTTGAGCAGAGTTTTCCTACTCCAAAGCATTCCTAGGGTTCTTTTGACCTAAAAAATCATTCAAGACACATTCCAAGCACAAAATTGCAAGCATCAAAGAAGCAAAATTGTATAGAAACATACAATTTATCATCATCTTGTAAATTAAGTGCTAAGTTCCAATTAAAAGCATAAATATAAAAAGATGTTCTTAAATACAATCCTTTGTCTCAAACCAAACCAAAATGTCTGCTAAAGGGAATAAAAAACATTAAAAAAGAAAGAAAAGAAAGTTGTGTGTTGTATATATGCTGTG
Organism: Castanea sativa; assembly: GCF_040712315.1. NCBI lineage: Eukaryota > Viridiplantae > Streptophyta > Magnoliopsida > Fagales > Fagaceae > Castanea > Castanea sativa. Next base: position 29,002,087 of record NC_134023.1, read on the forward strand.
ACTGATGGTAATCAACGGTGCCACCTCTCCCTTGGCTGGCAGCTAGGAGTTACCTTTGAGTCCTCCTCCTCACCACCCACACCATCATCATCATCACCACCACCTGGGTGGCCCGCTCCTCCAAGACCATATAGCTCCCTTAAGTAGTTGGTCACCTCCAACTTGAGATTCCCGATCAGCCATACCAACTACTCGTGCTCTTGTATAGTGGGCTACAATTCAAGGAAAGAAGGGTTAGTGACTGAAACAAGAAGGGAAATGGTAAAAAGAGAAAGAACAAAGGGAAGGAAGAACTTACCGCTTGAGTGTTGGGAGGGAAAGGATAGCCCACAACATTAGGGTTACGGGACACGACATGCTTTCGATCGAAGCCATCCAGGCCATAAGTATAGATTTCTAATCACTTTCTTGTTGGTTTGTGAATAGATTTGACTAAGGGGAACGGTCAAAATCAAGCTTGGAAAGCTTTTGCTTAAGGTATTGAGTCTAACCTTCTATTTATTTTTTCTTCCTTTTTTGTTTTTCTTTCGTGTTTTAATCTTTTTTTTTTTTGCTTAGATTTTGTTTGTACATGCTTGCTTAGATTAGCCTTTTAGTTCTTTTCATATTTTGTGTACGTTAGGTTGCTAGTGTGTTGTTTTAAAGTTCTACTCTATTTCTGTGTTTTTAGGTTTTGTGGGTAAGGATTTGCATATGCATAATCTAGCCTGCACACGCATGATCTAGTCTGCGCATGCAGGCTTGATTTTGCGTATGTAGACCTGCTTAAGCATGTGTGATGCCGTTGCCTAGAAACCCTAATTTTTTGTTTATTTTGTTTCTGCTTACACATGTTTGCTTGTTTAGCCTCTTTTCCATGCTAATATGCTGTCAATGCCTATGTTTTACATGTTTAATTTTTGGTTTGCTATCACATATTAGAGTTAGGGTTCGTTTAGTGTTTTCCTTGTTTTGATGACATGCCATTCATTTACATGCTTATGCATTGATGTCATAGGTGCTATGCTGCTGAGAAGCAAGTAAAAGGTAAGTCATGCATTAGCCATGTCCATGCATTTGTGCTTTGGCCTTAGGATGTGATGAAACATGCTTAGATCCATGATTAAGGTTTCTAGTTGGGTGATGCTTGGTTTATGATATATATGATATGTTTTAGATGTATGATAGGTTTTCATATGATAGATGAATGCTAGGTTTTCTTTGATAATGTTTCGGTCTCTTTTTTGGGTAGGTAGATAAGTATGTGTGTGAGTGTGGTGCAAGTGATAAACCTGTTTTTAATAAGGTTAAGGCTTAAAACACAAAGATGGGAGGCCAACCTTAGGGTTGGGCGATCTTGGGTGCCTAACACCTTCCCAAGAACGTACCTAAACTTTAAACCCATACTCTGGTAGTAAGATCAATGGTCCTTTCTCAAAAGGATACTATATTCATGGTTCCTAAACCATATAACTATGTGGGGACTTCGAAAGACCTCCTTGTGTCCAAATATGGCAGGGCCAGGGAACGCTAGGGAGCACATCAGGCGATATGTAGATGCACTAACAGCTGACTCCCATGATCATGAGCTAAGGCTCAAGGAGTTTGCTAAGTCGTTAGAAGGTTATGCCTTTACTTGGTACACTAGCCTTGCACCAAGGTCAGTTTTGAGTTGGAATGATATGGCAACACAGTTCGTAAAGAAGTTCTTTGCTTTCGAAGAGAAACTCACGTTGTCTGATCTGCAACAAGAAAAGCAGAGGGTATCTGAAGGGTTGCTGGATTACATTCATAGGTTCATAGACCTCTCTTTGTTATGTTATGACCCTATGGAGGAAGAAAGCCTGGTAGATGTTTGCATCTCTAGTATGCTATATGAAAATCATCTCTATCTTGAGAATCTGCAGATCTCCAGCTTTACATGGCTTGTAGAAGCTTTAAGAAGGATAAGCATGTCAGTAAGGAATCCTTCAAAGGGCTTAACTTCACAGATTGCGTATACAATTAAGCAACCTTGGAGGAGAAAAGGCAAGAAGGTAGAGGTTGCTATGGGGGAAGAATCCAAAAAGGCAGCTAACGGTAAGAAGAGGGAGAGAGGTAGTATTCCTCCTCCTTTTACTATTTCAATTGAAGAATTGTGTAGTATCCTAGAGGCTTGGGTAAAGGATGGTGTAATGGTGTTGCTTGAATGCAAGCGTGAATCCATAGATGAAGAAAAACAAGGTCCACTTTATTGTAGGTACCACAAAAGGTGTGATCACCATACCATGGATTGTTATGTCTTGAGGAAAATTTTCTATGAATGGGTAGCCAAAGTTGACTTGGTTATCAAAGGTAGGAAGCGAGTAGACCCAAGGATGCATAGGCCAGAGGTGGCAATGACTTTTTTTATAGGTCATAAGGATCCCATTGTAGAAGAAGTTGAGAATATGGCTTACAGCAACTCAACACCTCCTCCTTTACAAGATGAAAAATGGTCTTGAGCATTTAGCAAGATGATAAGATACATTCCTTTCTTGAAGGAATAGGTCTTAGGCCATTGGCCATAAGAGAAACAGCCCAAGCTCTGACCAGGGTGATGGAAAGGAATCAAGAAGTGGTAGCTTTTGAAGGAAGTTTAATGCAGGTGGCATACCAGGAAGCAAGGGATTCAATTACCTTTTCAAATATAGATTTGGCTAACCGAGTTGTTGATGGCGATAGACCTCTATATCTTACTACCTTTTTGGGGAGCATCTCAAATCAAAAAGGCCTTGGTAGATGGTGCATCCACCAATATCTTGCCTCTTGCCACATTTGATGCTTTAGGCATCCCAAAAGAAAGGATTATTCCAGAGCCACTTTAGGTAGTAGGGGGCCATGTGTCTCTAGATCTTAGGGTTGGGCCAATTAGCACCTACTCTCATGCACGTAATGGAGGGGAATACTTCTTATCATATTATCCTAGGCCGCCCGTGGTTGAAGGTGTATAAAGCTATGGCTTCCATATATCACCAATGTGTAAAGGCTGTCTAAAGGAATAGGTAGGTGGTCATTGAAGCCACTAGGATGCCTTTTGACAGAGTAGAGCTTCATTTTGCTAAGGCAGCCCTATATTAGGACTATAAGCCCGAAGGGGAAAACAGAATCCTACACTTTAATCCCATTGCTTTGTAAAGAGAGGAAAAAGGTAATGGTGAGGTTGTAGAGCCAAAAAGGCCCTTCAAGATAAGAAGAACTACTAGGCCTAATAGCAAGGTGGTGTATGAGTTTTGACAGTTAGAAGAAGGGGATGAGGAGGATGGTGAGCCTAATCCCCCCAATCTGACTTAGCAACCAAAAGAGGTTCATGTAGCTGAAGAACCTGTGAAAGAAGTTCCTAAATATATGAATGATGTTGTCAAGAACATACAAAAGGAGCTTGTTAAGATTGATCTAAACAGTGGAGAAGGAGAAGAAAAGTTGGTCAAAATTAGCAAAGGATTGCCTGAAGAAGAAAGGAGAAAGCTAATAGCCTTGTTAAAGGAATAGAATGATGTTTTTTCTTGAAGTTATCAAGAAATGCCAGGTTTGAGTATGAATTTGGTAACACACAAGTTAAAGGTGAATCCTAATGCTAAGCCTATGAAGCAACCACCAAGGAAATATCGTTTAGATGTGGAAGAGAAGATTGAAGCTGAAGTGAATAAGCTTTTGAAGGCAAGATTTATAGAAGAAATTGAATGTCTAAGTTGGTTGGCTAATATAGTTCCTGTAAAGAAGAAAGGCAGCTAGATCAGAATTTATGTAGATTTTCGGGATCTCAATAAGGCTTTCCTTAAAGATGAGTTCCCACTACCCAACTTTGACATTTTGGTCAATGTAGCTACTAGTGATGAACGCTTTTCCTTCATGAATGGCTACAGTGGGTACAATCAGATCTTTATAGAGCTAGTAGATAACTAGAAAATCGCCTTTAGGACACCTTTTGGGAATTACTTCTATAAGGTGATGCCTTTTGGGTTAAAAAATGCAAGTGCTACCTATTAGAGAACTATGCCTTT
>NC_134023.1:29011087-29056087 GCF_040712315.1 Castanea sativa
TGTTTGCACTCAAATTATGTCACTCCCACTCGTGTTTCACTCTTAAATTGGCTTTTTCCCGATATTAGTCTCACACTCTCTTGCCTTTTTCCACTCGTAGCTTCGCCTTTTCAGTTCTGCAATGAACTAGTAAACTTGATCAAGAAATTCAACTTGTAGTGTTAAAACAAATACCAATGGCAAGAAAATATGACAGAAATACCAAATCAAAGGAAGAAGACAAAAGAAAACAATATTTTGGTCTGAGAGAACTGAAACTACAAACAAAACTTTTTTTTTTTTTTTTGCTATTTCCTTTCAGATGTCTTTTTTTTCACGTTTTTTTTTTTTTTTTTTTTTGGGACCTAGGTGCACGATTTTAACCTAGTGCACTTCAACAAAAACAAAAAAAATAAGAACGATGAATGAAGAACACAAAAGAAACAGGATAGGATGATAACAGGAAACAAAAGATAAAGGGATAGAAAACTGATTTTAGAACCTGTGCTCTGATACCAAATGATGCGAACCTCAATCGACACGCTTTGAGACCCAACAAAAATATTGGAATATTTAACTCAAAAAAGCTAAAAATCATATTTATGATAGAAACCCTGACCCAACGTTTATAATCGAAACGCGAACCAAATGTATAAGTTGACCTTGACCCAATGATTATAAAGAATCACGAACCAAAGGTATAAAGTTTGAACGCCACAAGGAAGAATCCTTGATAAGTTCACAGTTCTTGAAGAACCAAAAGAGAGCAAAGCCTCACATTTTTTGAATTTTATTCAATAATTTTCTATAAAACGTTTACAGACTTTAGGGCCTATTTAAGGGCTCCATAAAACTTGACAGACAAGAAAATATATTCTAAAATAACTCCTAATTGATACCTTACCATATCAGGAATCAAATTTGACCTAAAAGCATTAAATGCACCTAAAAACAAGGAAAATACCTAAAAAATGTACTAAATAATAAAACCCTAAATAAAAGTTGATTTGGTCTGAAATTAGCAGATCCAAAATAGGAAAAAATCTGTCTTAACTGATATAGAGCTGGAAAGTCAATCAGCCATCAATTAACGCCATAAATCACTCCCAATTAAGCCAGATCAGCCCTAAATAGCTTGAATTAAATTTATTATGCTTTCAACTTCCTTTGAGCCAAGCTTAGAATGTCCTGTGTTAGAATCAACCCAAATCTCTTGAATCAGCCCATTAAGTGCTTCTTTGATCTTCTTGGATCTTGCTCTTGTAATAGGCCCAACTGGAACATGCAATGGATCCTTGAATGCTTGATTCTCATCAAAGCCAGTGTATTATATGAGCAGATTTATGGAGGGATCAGAGTTAAGATACTTAACTATTGAGAAGGTATATTTGTCTTCAGCTTTTGCTGTGTCAAATTTCAATCATTACTTCTTAGGGCATCGTGTACAATTGGTGACCAAGAGCAATCCTATGAAATATCTCTTGATCAGCCGTCAATTGTCGGGGAGAATGGCGTAATGGGCCATCCTAACGTCATGCCTTGATATCAAATGCATAAGAATAACTACCATCAAAGGCTAGGTAGTGGCTGATTTGCTGGCCTAGAACAAGTGATTTCTTACGTCCCCAACCGGAGGCCTTGGTGACAGAGAAACAAGAATGGTCAATGCATTTTGATGGCTCATCTACATCATAAGGGGGGTGAATAGGAGTGGTATTGAAGTCACTAGGTGAGGAACATACGTTTGCTTACAAGCTACGTTTCCCCTGCTCTAATAATGAAGTAGAGTATAAAGCCCTGTTAGTAGGACTGAAGGCTACCAAAAGACTTGGCATAAAAAAAATAGAAGGTATTTGGGATTCCAAGTAGTCATTAAGCAAGTTAGGGGAACCTATAGGGTAAAGAATCCTAGCCTAGTTACTTGCTGAGCTACGGTTTAGGAAGTTATGAAACACTTTACCTTCATAGAATGTACAGTTATTAACAGGAATGAAAACAAGTTGGCTGATTCACTAGCCACCCTGGCCACCAAATTAGTGCTAAAGAAGGAAAAGATGACACTTCGAGTGGAGAAATAACCTGGTCTGATCCAAAAGGTTGCTGATGAAATGTGTCTCAAGACAAGAAGGGCTGACACAATTGCACATGTTACACTACAATATTTGTGGGGTAAACCTTGATGTCGGCCTATACAGAAGATTACAAAGGTTAGGGGTCTTTTGGCTAGAGATGACCAATGATGCCAAGGAAGAGCAAAGAAGTTGCAAGACTTGTTCCATTATCCCCCTAAATCAAGTAGAGGTATTGAATGGTGAAATACCAGAAGAAGATTGGCAAGATCCGTACTTAAGATACCTTTTACAAGGTGTACTAGCAGCTGATCGATTGAAGAGAGAAAAATTGAAGAGATATGTGAGAAGATTCAAAGTAGTAAAGGGGAAATTATTCAAAAGAAGCTTCAAGGAAGGTGGATGGTATGTGTTTCCACTAAAGAAGCTAATGGCATTCTCTTAGATTTGCATGAAGGGGAGCCGATAGGACACCCTAGTGGGAGAAGGCTGTGGCAAATGGCTTTACATTAGGAATATTACTGGCCTATAATGCAGAGAGATGCCCTAGACTTCGCCAAGAAATGTCAAGATTGTCAAAGGCGAGGAGATGAAATACATAACAACCATCAGAGTCTCCATCCAATTGTGTCTCCATGTCCTTTCCACAACTGGGGGCTAGATTTCATAGGTCCTATAAATCCCTCTTCTAAAAGATGTGCATGGATATTGGTGGCCATTGAGCTATTTACTAAGGGATGGAAGCTGTAGCCATGAAGAAAGCAACAAGTAGCTCAGTGGCTAATTTCTTGAGGGAGAATATAGTACGTCGTTTTAGGATACCAAGAAAAATTATTTTTGGCAATGGCACACCATTTCTGACTAATGATGTACGCCGTTAAATAGAATGATACTCCATCTCTCACACAACATCAACACTTTATTATCTCAAAGGAAAAGGCCAAGTTGAGGCTTCCAACAAAAGATTGCTGAAAATATTAGAAAATGACTAAGGAGAATGGAAAAGGATGGAGAAAAGAGTTTCCTACAGCACTGTGGGCTCATAGAACAGCCAAATCACAAGCTACAGGAGCTTTACCCTTTTTCTCTAGTCTATGGCACAGAGGTTGTCATCCCAATAGATTTGGTAAGGTTAGTAGTGAAGCTAGCAGAGATTTCAAGAGTACCCAGAGAAGCTGTTTTAGAAATTGTTGAAGAAAAGCGCAATAATGCTACCTCTCATAACCTCCTTTACCAGGCTAACATGAAGGCCAAGTTAAAAAAAAAAGGTTTCAAGTGGGGGAACTTGTTTGGAAAATAGCTCCTCATGTACGAGAAGTGGTTGGACCTTACATAGTGGAAGAAGCACATCAAACTAGAATTATTGGTTGAAAGATCAGGCAGGTATAAAAGTGTATAGCCCCATTAGCAAAACTCACCTTAAGAAATACCATGCTTAGTCCTGTAAAAATAATTTTTGTGATGCGAACCTCAATCGACACGCTTTGAGACCCAACAAAAATATTGGAATATTTAACCCAGGAAAGCTAAAAATCAGATTTATGATAGAAACCCTGACCCAACATTTATAATCGAAACGCGAACCAAAGGTATAAAGTTTGAACGCCATAAGGAAGAATCCTTGATAAGTTCACAGTTCTTGAAGAACCAAAAGAGAGCAAAGCCTCACCTTTTCTGATTTTTATTCAATAATATTCTATGAAAAACGTTTACAGACTTAAGGGCCTATTTAAAGGCTCCATAAAACTTGACAGACAAGAAAATATATTCTTAAATAACTCCTAATTGATACCTTACCATATCTAGAATCAAATTTAACCTAAAAAGCATTAAATGCACCTAAAAACAAGGAATTAAATCACCTAAACCTAAAATAACGTTTTTACATAAAAATACCAAAAATAATAAATTACAATAATTAAACAGTAAATTGTGTCCTACATCAGACTCCTCCACTTGAAACAAACTCGTCCTCGAGTTCATCTTTGAAATCTGAAATCTTCCGCTCCAAATAAACAAATACTTCGAATGCTTTAATGACTTGATCCGGTTGTGAAATTTGAATCCTTCATAAAGTGTAGCAGAAAATTTCTTCTCATCTACTTTCAATTTATTTGCAACATCAATCAATAAAGGGTTGATAATAAAATTAAAATTTTCTACTCCAAGAAAATCAACATATAGTATAGTCATCTTCAACAAATCAACTGAGACTTGAGGATTGTGAGTTGTGGACTCATCCTCATATTTGACCTCAATTGAATCTTCCATAATGTTCTCAATAATTACCATCTCTTTTTTTTTTTCAAGTTTTTTTTTTCACTTTTTTTTTTTGGGATGATAACAGGAAACAAAAGATAAAAGGGATAGAAAACTGATTTTAGAACCTGTGCTCTGATACCAAATGATGCGAACCTCAATCGACATGCTTTGAGACCCAACAAAAATATTGGAATATTTAACCCAGGAAAGCTAAAAATCAGATTTATGATAGAAATCCTGACCCAACGTTTATAATCGAAACTCGAACCAAAGGTATAAGTTGACCTTGACCCAATGATTATAAAGAATCACGAACCAAAGATATAAAGTTTGAACGCCACAAGGAAGAATCCTTGATAAGTTCACAGTTCTTGAAGAACCAAAAGAGAGCAAAGCCTCACCTTTTCTGATTTTTATTCAATAATATTCTATGAAAAACGTTTACAGACTTAAGGGCCTATTTAAGGGCTCCATAAAACTTGACAGCCAAGAAAATATATTCTTAAATAACTCCTAATTGATACCTTACCATATCTAGAATCAAATTTAACCTAAAAAGCATTAAATGCACCTAAAAACAAGGAATTAAATCACCTAAACCTAAAATAACGTTTTTACATAAAAATACCAAAAATAATAAATTACAATAATTAAACAGTAAATTGTGTCCTACATCATTTTGTTTCCATGATCTCAAACTAATGTTATGTCCCACAATATCTATATCATTATAAACGAAGTCTTTTCTATTCAGTTACGCCATATTCTATTATTCATGTTATGCATGCAAAGTTCATATGGTCCTTCATGACCAGAAATATTAGAACTTGAAAACTAAATAATGTTTGTAAGAGAACTAATGTTTTCAAGAGAGAAGTCTGGGTGGCTCAAAGCTCCTAGCTTGTCTTCTAAATTTTCAATTTCTTTCCTCAAAGAACTTCGTTCTGCTGTGACACCTTCCAATTGAGCTTGAAGGGCAAAACTGGCTTCTTGCTTAGATGACAATTCCACTTGAAGTCTATTAATAGATTCTTAGAGCTGAGTGATTGAAGTGCTATGTTCCTCTAAAGCTTCTGTCTCTTTCGTTTTGTTGATACAAGAGCTTTCTTTAGCTCTCAACTCACAGAGTGAAGACAAGGAAGCATGAACAGAGGGTCCTGCCTTCGTTAAGTCCCTCAATACAATGACATGACTCTTCAACCAGCAGAAATTGAAACTTAAGCCTTCGGCCTCACTCACTGTGGAAAGGAAGTCATCAAAAGGAAGAGTTAGACAATCCTCTTCGCCTTTTGACTACAGTTGTGACATTACAAGCCCAATTTTCCCCAAAAGAAAGCCTCTAAGAGATAGTGTCCACTTGTTAGTATCCTTCATTGTTTCAAGATATTTTGATAGTAGTTGAGAACATGTTGCTCTCAAATAAGGAGAAAGTAATGAGAGCAGTGGATCAGAGTCTGTCTTGGTGCTTTCACTCTCTTGGTGAGGGAGAACTATTTCTTACTTTGGCTGATGGGAGCAAGTTTCTGGTTGAAGCTGTTGGAGTGTTTAATTTGTGTTTTAAGTCTAGAGTTTTAATATTGGAAGATTGTTTGTATGTACCTAATGTTTGTAGGAATTTAATTTCTGCAACTTACTTAGGTAAACATGGATATTGTGTTATATAGATAAGGTTTTAGAACGGTTTAGCATGCAAAACTCCAAGAAAGGATTGCTTCCTTTTAGACATGGAGTTCCTCTGTCTGATGACCAAAGGCCTAAGACTCAAGAGGAAGAAAATATGATGAGACAAGTTCCTTATGCTTCTGCAATGGGAAGTCTCATGTATGCCATGCTTTGTACTAGACCAGATATTTGTTATTCAGTTGGCATGTTCAGTTGATATCAATCAAATCCAGGATCAAAACATTGACAAGTTGTAAAGCATATTCTCAAGTATCTTAGGAGAACGAGAGATTATATGCTTGTTTACCATAGTGAGGATTTGATTCCCATTGGCTATACAGATTTAGATTTTCAATCGGATCTAGATTTCAGAAAATCCACTTCAGGATGTGTTTTCACCTTGGGAGGTGGAGCCATAAGTTGGAGGAGTGTTAAGCAATCTTGTATTGCGGACTCCACCATGGAAGCCGAGTACGTTGCTGCTTGTGAAGCAGCAAAGGAGGCTGTTTGGCTTAAGAAATTCCTTTCTGATCTTGGTGTTATGCGAATGGAGCAAGTTTCCATCACATTGTTTTGCGACAATAGTGGAGCGGTTAAACAATCCAAAGATCCAAGGAATCACAAGAAAGGAAAGCACACTGAGAGGAAGTACCACATCATTCGAGACATTATTACTCGTGGAGATGTTGTAGTAGCAAAGATTGAAAGTGCAAATAATCTAGCAGATCCCTTTACCAAAGCCTTGCCTCAAAGGACTTTCGAGTCACATTTGGAAGCAATGAGAGTTAGATTAGTGCACAATAGTCTTTAGGGCAAATGGGAGATTGTTAGGATTAGTGCCCTTAAATCCTATTGTATGATACTATGTATGATATTATGTATGATATTATGTATGACATGATGTATGACATGATGTATGACATGATGTATGACTTAATATTGTGATTGATAAAGTTATTTTATTATTATCTAAAATAATGATAACATGAATATGAGACATTATCATACAGTCCATGAGATGCATTGTATTTGATTTATGTGAAAAGTCACAGAAGATGTAAATCACAAGTTCTTTGTAAACTCAGAATTTATAGTTCGTAGTCGGTGATGAAATTGGGCATTTCATCTGTGAAGACTATAACGTATCAACTAAGATGATTTGTCTTGATCATGGAAGTGGAGACTTCTAGTTGATATGTTGATATGTTTTAAGAGTTAAGACATATTGAACAGGACCGCTGTGAGATTTATTATTCTCCTAACGATTGTCAAATGAATAATAAGTCTCACGACTTCAATTTGCATGAACTCTTAATCCTGAGAGAATAATGAACCTGATCATGAGGTGTGAGTTGCTTTGATATATCAGGAGTAAGATCTAAAGTGACGGTCAAAACCTCATATGTTGGGCAGCCACATTTAGTGTTGATGGAATATATATTCTCAAGATGGAATTCATAGTCTTTTGATGGGGAAATAAAATATTTTCTTGAGATAAGTTTAATGGGTTCAGTTATTCAGAGAGTTAGGTCTAACCACTTTAGTAAGAAATTACTAAAGTATATATTTATGAAATTGAATTTCATAAATATATAATGAATAACTTTAAAGAATTAAACCGGGTACTCAAGGATAAGATGTAGTAATTTACAAAGTGGCAGTCTACATTTATGACTTTGTGTTACTACGAATATTTTATGAAGGGGTTGCATGTATAATAAAGTCTTAGGATATAATTTATTAATAAGGTCTAGAGTGCAATTATATTTATATAGTGGTATTAAATATAATTAATGGTAACTTTGGACTTGTCAAGAGTTGACGGAAAAGCCCAAGGCCTATTGGAGCTAGTGTCTTATTGGTCCCTTTTGGTCCCACTCCAAGCCACACACTAAAGCCCAATTGGAAAGGCCCAATAGGCCAACCCTATTAGATAATTAGTTAGTTATAAAGGGAGAAACATACAGAATTTTTATTAGAAAGAAGTGAAATAGGAAACGGTGTGTGAGAGAGTGTGAGACACATTTTCATTCTCCCTTTGAAAACTGATTGAGAGACCACACATCTTGGGCGTAAAGTGGAATTGGAGTAAAGATTAAAAGTGTTCCCAAGTGCTTCTAATCTTTGTTTTGAATTTCTCCACACCAAGGTACGCCATCTTGTTCTTAAATTCTGAAATTTACATAGTCCACGTTATCAATCATGAATGAAATAGATCATTGTTTGTTGCTTCTGCTATGTGTTTTATATGAGACACAAAACTAGAATTTTTCCTTCACTTCCCTTTTCTTGCTGCCTTCAAGACTAGCTAGTTTCTTTAAGGTCTTCTTTACTGTATCTTCAAGGAACTTCACAACCTTAGCTTCATCAGGTTACAGAAAAATGTTAACCTCCTCACCATCTCTAAACAAGGGAAGTCTCAATATCTCATATACATCTTCTAGAGGAGGAGGACTTCTTGACACCCTATGAAAAAGGTGTGAGTAGTGGAATTCCACCGATACAAGAAAGAGAGAAGGCTTTCACTGTCCTTGATGATGTCCATGAAGGGAGAATGAGCCAACACTCTTCAACACCAACTCCCCCAACCTCTAGAAATAGAAGTATGAGATTTGAAGACACACATCTATGGTACGAGCAAAATCTCCCCTGTAAGTGCCAAGTTTGGGAATGTGCTTCAAATCTAGGTCCATTGTTAGGAGATCATCAAGCTCTCCGCATGCTTTGTAAGGGAGATCTTCAAAACAAGGAATCGAGTCCTAATCAAGACTTTTGTCAAACAGATAATCTTCAAAGAAGGGAAGGATAATCCATTGCTCCTTTGTGGAAGGATTTTCATCTTCCCCTAGTAGCGGCCTATTAATTTTTTAAGATGAAGGTTCTGAAAACTTTGAAAAACTAGATCTCAAACAATGTTTGACTCCCATGGTTTTGTGTTTGGAAAGGATTCTAAGGTTTGGGTAGAAGAAGAAGAAGATAAGGAAAAGATGAGAGAAATGAGGGAAGAAAATATTTCTTTTCCTTTTATACTTTGGGCAATTATTCTTTTCCCACTAAAAATAGATCATTCAAAAAATGAGGTGTCTTTTCAAAATTGACACATGTCAATAAGGGCAAAGGTTGAATATCTGACAAGAAACTAGTTGATGGGGAGAAAACAAAGAAAACCGCCTTTACAAACAAAGTGGAAAGGCGCGACCCTTCACCAACAAGTTCAGTTTCACTTCATTTCATTTTTGTTCAACTGACATGTTTGCATATTATGCCTTTGTGGAGGGATATCATTTAAAAAGGAAAACATGAAACATAACATAAAAATAAACACATAGATTATAACACATGATGAAAGAAAACTACCTTTTATATATATGTCTTGTGTTTAAATATTACAAAAATGGAAAAGGGGATTTACATGATTTGGCCCTTATGGCTTATCACCCCTTTCCTGTCCTTTTAAGGGCAATTCGGAGCCAGATTCTCCATCTCCTCCTCATCCTCTTTGTCCTGCTCTTCTTCCTCCTCCTCACCTTCATCATCCCCTAAATCAGAATCATAAGAGGAATCTAACTTCTCCAAGTCAGAGAGGCCCAAGGTGCTGGACTCAAAGCCTAATTAAGAAGGCCTACACCTTCTCTTGCACCTAGGGAGAGACGACATAAAGGCATTGAACTCTACCTCTTTAGCTTCCTCTTCATCCTTTAGCCGAAGTTCTTCAGAGTCTTCCTCCTCATCCTTGCTCCATTTCCAAGGATGAACATCCTGTAGAATCAAGACTATGGGAGGCAGAGGGAATTTCGGAAAAGGGAGAGGATGGAGTACAGGGATTGGTGGTGGTGAAGGAATGTTAGTGCTTGGGGAGCCCAAAGCATTCTTAGAGGAACTTGAGCTATGCTTTTGGGAGTTAGAGCTAGCAGAAGAAAAGTTTGACATTTTTTTTTTTTCTGGTTAAGGTTTTCTTTGAGAAGGAAACGAAGATACAAAAAGAATGAAAAATAAACAAAAGGTATTTCCTTTTAAACCATTAATTACAGTTAAGTGAAGAGACATGACATTAATGAAAAGTAATGTCTATTTGCCAAAATGCGGGAAACGAAGAGAAGCCAAAATGGCTAGAAGCACTCCTACAGGCCACGTGTCCATGTTCAAACGCCATAAGATATACTTGCTTAAGCATTATTGCTTGAAACGATGTGACTGTCAAAGGCCTTAGCCATTAAATGCCATTGACAGTCAGGGAACTAATGTATAGTACACCAGCCAAGACATGGGAGAGTGTCAATGTGGCTGGATCTAGACCTTACATGTAGAGTGGCTATGAGCAAGGAAGAGAAAACGTTGGCTACAAGGTATTCTTCTTAGCCCATGTCAAGGGTGTGACTACCTTGCGAAGGAAGTAAGATATGTATTTGACATGGGTGCTCAAACACTCACAAAAAGGAAGATAGTGACCTCTTAAGGTTAGCAACTATAGAAAAACTCTTCATTGGCTGAGTGCATATTGGACCACTTTAGGGACATGTGTATCATCTTCAACACCCTTGATGTCCCTCTCATCACTTAAGAGTTGTTCCTCATGCAGTGGCAAAGTCACCTACCCTTATGCCACGGTGCTCATGTTGGCGTTCTCTTTCCTCCAGTCACCAAATAGTACCTTAGCTGTAGTAATGTCCAAAATAAGAAATGATGACTTGACACTTGTCTTTGTACTCAGCCATATTCCTTAAACTATAAGAGAAACAAGTAGTTGGACAATTAAGTTAAGAACCCAAGTAGATTTTTTGAGAAGAGAGTAGAAAGTTAATAAGAACGTGAGGTAGAAAACAAGGTCTCTCTTTTGAGGAAGAACATCCTTATTGTACAAGAGATACCCCTTTTTCCATACAATACAAAGCTGAACAAAACAGGAGTGATTCTCTCTTGCTCAAACCGTGTTTTTATATCCTTTCTTAGGATTTTCCACGTACATCCTTTGTTACTTTACATTTTTGCAATCACTTTCTTTTTCTCAAGACATTATGATGTCAAAACTTGCATTTTTGTCACTCATGACCTTTCTCATCGTGATGTACTATTAGATAACTTATTTACTCTTCCATATAAGTTCAAATTTAACTTACATATATAGGAAGGTGATGAGATTAAAATGATGTGCTATATTTTATAATTTTAAATTATAGTAATATTAGAAAAAATAAAATTAACCCAAAACCTTGATGTCATATCATTGTAATGTGTATCATATCAAGGGTACATCACAGCGAACCAAACTCCCCCTTAATTTAATATAATTTCTTAATCATAAAGAAAAATGATGTTGAGTTACAAGATTTTCAATTTTTCATTTTTAGTCTGTTGTGTTAATGACATATTTAATGTAATTGGCAAATCTTTTGACAAAACACACTTTACTTGTATTTGGGTAGATCTAGGATGTATTTAATACTGCAAAGAACATGTTCAAGTCTAGTATTAAAGCCATGAAAATTGGACCAAGAAACAAGTGAAGAAAATGTGTTTACTAAAACTGGACACCTCTTAAACACCTGCTGGACACCTGCGGACAGTTGCTCGACAGCTGCTCGACAGATAGCTATCTATTGAGGTTTAATGAAGCTCGACACCTACTATCTATCGAGGTATCTATCGAGGTTACAAAAATCAGAACTTTCAAATCTGATTTTTGGGCTAGGCTTTTGTATTTGTGTAGGGTTTTTTTTCTCACAACCCTAGGCATATATAAGGCTTATTTTAGAGGCTATCATAGAAGAGAATACAAGGAGAACATATGCAAAAGGTGACCGAAGCCTTATTCTCTCTAAAAGAAGCTACTACGTCTTTGTGCCTTAGGGTTTTGTAACCAAGTACTTCTTGATCTTCATTGTTGATGAAGTGAAGAACTTTGCAGCCAATATTTTTCTTTCTCAAGTTGGTGAATGAGTCACGTATTGGGATTCGTGCAAAAGAGTGAGTCACGTACTGGGATCCGTGCATCAAAGGGTGGCGTTCATATATTGAAGAGTTCAGAGGTTCTGAAACGGTAGAAGATTTTTGCTGTGAGTTCATCTACGGGGACTGTAGAGTCTAGGGACAAAGGTTTTGTACTAGATCTGAAACTTCTCTTTACTATAGTGAATTGGTTTTTGAGAAGGTTTCCTCCCAGGTTTTTTACTGTGAAACTGGTTGGTTTCATTGGTTTTCTTGGGTTATCATATCTTGTCTTATTTATTTTTCCGTTGCATATTATTTGTGACATGATATTGATGTTTGTTTGTTTGTTTTAACAAGTTTATTTATAATAAATTTAATTAACAATTTGGGTTTAAAACTTGTTAATTATATCAACCGGGGTCTAAAAATTTCCCAACATGTTGTTCTTTGTTGTCAACTTAATTTAATTAATACAAAAAACTCCAAAAAGAAAAAACAAAAGAAATAATTTTTTTCTTACCTGTAAAATTGCAAATGGCGTGGATATAAAATTCTGCTAATTTAGCAAATAGAGCTTCATATGCAGGGAAGTAATCTAGTAATCCTATAGAAATAGTGCATCGTATAAAATAATGGGTCTAGTTAACCGGTACCTTTTGAGTATTTATTACTAAACAATTTAAAAAAAAAATTTGATAACACTTTTATAGAAAATATAAAAATTATTTAAAAAAACTATTTTTTTTCTTTTCTCATAAATTTTTTTTTTAAAAACTGTCTATTTAATCAATGTCGTTAAGGCACACTTGCTAACTTCTTCCAACAAACAATATGGTATTCGTGTAACTATTTCCGAGTTGAATGGAATCAATGTCATCCACCAACTTATTTAAGGCATGATTTTGTCTCCTCTGTAGAGGTTGATCTATATTCATGTGGTCCTCCTACACTATGCCCATTAAACAATATGGCACCCATCTCAATCCTTGCTATTTGCTTTGCTAGCATCTTTTTTGCCTAAAACAAGCATCACGTGTGGATGATTGTTCTCTCTCTCTCTCTCTCTCTCTTTGGGTCTGACTGATTACTAAATATTATCATAATAATGGTTTTTGGTTTGCGTATAATACTCTTATACATGACTATATACTAGCATGACATTGTAGACATCTGCGGTCTTTAGACACGTTCTAAAATGGTCAGACACATGTTCTAAAATGGTCATATATTCAAAAATGGTCACGTATCAGCTCCGTCCCAATACAAACTACTATTGTTGCTCGGAAAATGAGTCCGGTCCTAGCCCAACAGCATCTCCGCTCAGCTACAGCTGAAGCAAGTCTCTGGGCCATTTAAGACATTAGAAGGACATGGAAGAACATAAATAACCATTCACATGTGACATAGGGGAAAATCATTGCCTCCCTAGAAACCTATCATTAACATAGATTGGATTATTATATAGGAGAAGATCCAAATTTCAATTCCAACATATATGATGATGATGTTCACTAGAAAGCAGTACTAAAGTAGCTCTTAACAACATTGGCACACAAGATTTGCAGCACCAAATTGTTTGTTGGCCCTA
Source organism: Castanea sativa (assembly GCF_040712315.1). Taxonomy (NCBI): domain Eukaryota; kingdom Viridiplantae; phylum Streptophyta; class Magnoliopsida; order Fagales; family Fagaceae; genus Castanea; species Castanea sativa. Next base: position 29,024,576 of record NC_134023.1, read on the forward strand.
CACATCTTGGTGTTTTGAACTGGCTAACAGCAGATCCTAATCCTAGATAATGATCTAGAATCTTCTGGAAAGTTCCCCTCCTAACAACTCGGAGCTCAAGCGCGCCAATGGAATTGACCTTGCGCGAGCTAACGTAGCCTGCATCAACAAAAGATTTATCCAAGCAGTTGCAGCATTCTTTAAGAACCTCCTGACTTGCTTCACCACTTATTTCCCAAAAGATAACATAGTGGCCAGGGTCTGTAGATAAGTCAACATGGCTAGAGAAATCAACAACCTCTAGTTTCTCTTCTGACAATAGCTTTCCTGCTTCTTCCACAGAAAGTTGTAAATCTTTCTCAGTATTCTTGTCAATGTTGATAGTAAGCAGAAGGTTCCTACGGCAGACAAATTTGATTTCCGGGGTGGAGTTATGGAAGCCTATTACCTTCACTACATCTCCTAGCCTATACCGGTAAAGACCTGAAATTTAATGCGAAATAAAGGTCTAAGCAAGCAGAAATGTTACACTGCACAAGCATGATTATCAAATATATTATCATTGGAACAAGAATACATACCCAATAACGCTAACACAATATAAAATTAACAGAAGCAGGAAATCAAACTGTACAAGCCATGTTTATTTTCTGTACATAAATGTACATACATGGTATGTATTACATTTGTGTCCTACATATCCCTATATTAGTTTTCTCACCTAAATAATTGGTGCTAGGTTGAAAAAAATCTTTTACAAGCAGATAGAAAAGACAAATAATTCAACAAAAAATCTTGTACACATACATACAGAGAACTTGCAGGTTTCCAAATTCAACAAGTGATGATAATGTCATAGTACATACAATCCAGAACAAAGAAATCAGTAACAGATTATACAACTCAATTACAAATCCCAGATTATGAATTAAAAATTATATTCTAATTGGAAGGAAGAACATCTGTTTCTAATCCTCCTTGGATTTATATAAAAACAAATATGCTAAGGCATCACAAACATTTAAAAAAGTATAAATGTCAAGGACTAGAGTTGACTATAAATATATTTTGATTACTTGTAGATCCAGGATTCAGTGACCAATTACTAGATAAGGATTTTCCCTTTCATACATAAATACAAGTTATATTAATGTGATTAGGGATCTACTTTTGAATTATCACATAACAAAGACATTTTTGTTATTATATAGTCCAATTCAAACCATTACCAAACAGTATATTTTAACAGATTAAACTAAAAGACATCACCTGCCCCATATTTGTCTTACATAAGGATTTCAGATAAACTTCACCCATATTCCCTCAGGTCAATTCAATTACATATAAATATAGAGGGTGTTGCTACACATATTAGAAAATGACCAAACTGCCCTTAGGACACCATTTTTGTAAATATGCTTTTTCTTCCTTTCTACACTAGCAAAACAACAGAAGAATGAAGACATTAACTTCTGTTTCTTCATAATACAAAACTAAAACAACAATAAAATGCTCATTTTTCTTCAGCAATTACGACATATAATAGTTCAAGTAATAGTTGATAAGGACATGATAACCTTTTTTTGGAGCAATGAGTTTAAGTGCCCATGTGCATTGAGTTTTCAAATCACTGGGCCAATCAAATAAATTTTTGAGAACCAACTTGCACTACAGAGATAAATAGAGTTCAAGTACAAACAGTGGAGAATACTGGGAAAAAACTCCCCAATAAAGTGTTTAGAACTAGATATGAGAGTTGAAAGGATGGACAACAAAAATGTATTAAAAAAATAGAAATATAAAAGTTCAATAAATCAATAAAATGCTATATGTTAATTTAAAAATTATTAGCACACGTGGAACAAGAAACCAAAAATGCCTAAGTATCACTGTATCTACAAAGAAAATGTCACTGTATGCATAATTAAACAACATAGTAGTGTAGTGTACACAAGGGGTCTCCCAGTTTCCTATTGTTGTGCCATACATGGGGGCAATAAATATGCAACCAAGGCCTACAGAGGGCTATAGACTACACTACAGTTGAGGAATCCTAGTAAGATGTCAATTAATTGAATATCTCTTTCACCATTCAAATAATTATAGATGCATGTGTCTTATCCAGCTAGTTAGTCATGTCAACTAGTGGATTAAGAATCTCATTAATGACCTCAAAGATTAACAAAACAAATAAAGAAATAAACAAGACAGTAGGATAGAAGCTGTTCTCTCTACACCTACATTCACATGATGAGCATTTAAGCCATGCTTTGGTTATTAAATGGATGGTAGCAAAAAAAAGGCAACTGACCATTTAAATAAATGGTTCAGTGCATGCACATAGAAGAGTTTTATGAGACAAAGTGACAAACTGGACAATTCGTTAAAGCAGAAGATATGGGTTTATAAAGAATAATTATTTTATAACCAATTCTGTGCATTATAAAGCAGTCCACATTTCTAAATTTCCACTTTCAAAAATGAATTTAATCCCCATCAAAAAAACTTACATACCTGCAAAATTAGTGACAATGACCTCATACTCCTCACCAAGCTTGACTTCAGTTAAACCAACTGGCTTTGGCTCCATATGCAGGAAACTGGACTCCATATTATTGTGATCCCGATCCTCAATGTTCTCCCCGAGTGGGATGAATTCAAAATACCCAATATTAGGAAGAACAGCATAAGTGGCCAACTCGGGTGGCAATTTTGGATTGACATTTGCTCCAATCCACCCTTCAGAGGCCCCATAATCAGCACTCAACAGAGGCAGCCCACCTGCATAGTGCCTCAATTTTTTCAAATAAGGCTCCATCGACCCGGTCATGATCCCATAAATGTACTTTGCATTAGGTAAAAGTTCTGGTATCAATCCATACCAATTACTCAAACTTGAGCACTTTTTATAAATCAAATCAGCCAATTCAGGGTTTGGCTTCAGCAATTTGGACATTGCAGTTCGGGTGGATGGGACATTGATTCTGCTGCTGAGAACCCCAGTCCTAATATCATTGCACAGTTCTTCCCAAACTTGCTCAAAGGAACTGAAGGCAAATATTATGCTATGTGCAAAAGTAGAGGATATGAATTGAACTTCATCCCGGAAGATTAGCCCGCATAAGAGATGGCAGTACAATGACTGGTGGAAATCAGAACCGAATATCACTTCATCAGGGCTGCAAGATATGGACTGAATTGCCTTCATTGCCTTTTTGAACATCGAATTACGGAAAACATTAGTAGTAGCAGTTCCAGCCGCCAGACCTCCTTTGGTTTTGAACTGCTTGCTGCTGTAAAAAAATTGTAATGCCCTTCCATTCCCAAGAGGAAATTCTCTGTAGAATGGGAAACGTTTTTAGATCAGAAGAAAAGTATGTATGAGGGAGGCAAACTCAAACACCCTTTTGACCACAAACTAATCACATTATTAATTTATTAGTTAACTATCAAGTATTTCTTCCTACTCTTTTTTTTCCTAGGTAATGATTCTGTCAATTTCTTCATTCAAGAAAAAGCCAAAATAAAGGTTAAAAGGGTTCCACATATATGATATAGTAGTCCAACAGGTATAGTCTATGCTCACCAACTAGCAAAAAGTTTTTGTGAAAAATATATCACACACAGAAAATCCCTTTTTCAGACAAGAGTTTATTTACCTGTTGCGAAAAGCAAAAGAAGTCCTATATATCTGCAAGGTATTTTCCATCAATTCATCATTGAAGGGTATAAACTTTGGCTTTCCCTGAGTAGTACCAGAACTGCAATAAATTCAAAATTAATTCTCAGTCCCACAAACTTGAATATTCAATTTAAACAAAAAGACAAGACTAAATCTAAAACATAAAAATTTAGAAAGACCTTAATGAGATGGTTGTGATTGGTTTTCCAGTGAGAATGGGAGAAGAATCACCATCCACAATCCTCTGAATGTAGGATTCCAAATCCTGGTGAGTAACAAGTGGAACACAAGCCCTGAAGCTCTCAATATCAGTTCTTCCATTAAGACCAAGACTCTGCAAGTACTCTGCTGATTCATTTTCTTCAAGAATCTTCTTGAGGGTCTCTCTCTGAACCCTCTCAGCATCCTTTGTTAATGCTTCAAATTCCTCTATCACTTTCTCTTGGTCAAACTCTTCCATCTTCTCTAACATCTTCACAAAGCTTTGACTGCAGCCACATGAAAAGTGAGCACCAACTAACACAAAAGGCAAACACTCAATCTTTATTATAAATTAGAATAAAAATTCATCGAATATCCCCAGTATGTGCTCACGCGCACAGCAACAGATATCGATGACGAATTCAAATAATCTGAAAGACCTTCTTTTTGGTATCAGATGGAGATGTTAGAAAAGCCAATATTTTTATATAAACAAACACATACGCAAGTTTTGAATTATAATTTAATTGTCAATAAAATAGGTGTGGCAGAGTTGGAAAACCCAGAGACTGGAACAACTAAAAAAAAAATTAAATTAAATCATAGGATAATATAAGACCCACAAGTCTTTTTGCTTAACCAAAGAGAGTTGAATTTGAAATCCTTTAACAAAAACCAATGGACAAAAATACATACCAATATGAACAGCTTCACTGTAGAAAATGAAAGAGAAAGCTTGGGAAAATTTTGGTTAGCTAAGAAAGTGGAAAAGTCAAAAGAATTGAAAGCAACATGGAAGGAAAGAAAGGAAGATCACCAAACCCAAGAATCAATCTCTGAGAACAAGTCTTCTCAAAGCCATAACGATACTTCAAAACTTGTATCTTCTCTTTGACGGTAGTCAACTTAGTCAACTATAGAGAACTTTCCCAGAAACAGATTCCCAGAAAGAAAGGCAGAACTAATTAAACATGAAAGCCATTTGAAAGCAACAAGTACCATTGATATTGCTTCATAGCTAGACTTTCTAGTTTATTTATATTAATCCAGAATTTGAGAATTGAATTTAACTCTTTTTTTTTTTTTAACTAAAAGTACTATTAAGAAAAAAAAAAAAAAAAAAGCAACAAGAAAATAAAATAGAACCCATGTGGGAAACGAAGCCAGAAAGTTGTGATAGAAACAAAAAGGACTCAAATGAAAAAGTTTTTTTTTGGTTTCTCAAATTGAAAACAGAAGACCTTTAAGAGAAAGAAACCGATTTTGATATTAGAAAGTAAGACAAACCCAATTCAGAGATGTGTTCACAGATTAAAAAGAAGCAGAAACATAAAAAAACATTACTACCCAAATGGTCCTTTAGTGGCAACTCACGAGGATAACGAACCTCGTATTCAAAAATTTTTGAGGAAAGTTGCGCAAAACTATACCTGAAACCGTACTTTGAGTCTCTGACTGGTGCAGTGTGATAAACAAAGACAAGAAAGAGAGAGAAATGGAATTTGATTTTGATGTATACTAAAAAAAATGATAGAAGAAAGAGAAGAGAAGAGTCTCGATCTCAACGAAATACGGTTGAAAAAGCGTTACAATTGGAAGATTTCAATGCAAACTCTCAGTCTGAAGAAAGTACACAGAAAAGAGAGAGATTGTTGAAGTTGAAGAAGTGTAATGTTTATTTTAGAAGTGAGTAATAAAAATTGCCACTTTTGATTAGGCTAGGAGTACAGAGGATTGGGTGCGATATGAGCCAAGATTCTCCAGCAGTTTGGCATTATATATAGGCGTTACTAGTACTAGTCGACCTCATCCTATGCCGTCCACTTTTCTTTCTCTCTCTCGCTTTCCCCTAAAATATTGTTGTGGTTGAGTTTCCATCCATAATTTAAAAAAAAAAAAAAAAAAAAAAAAAAAAAAAAACTAATTGGTAAGGGAAAAAATCAACTTAATACAATTTCTTTTTCTCTTTTATTTTATTTTTGTCTAAATATGAGATTTATAATTATGGTAATTATAAATAGATAATTATTATAACTGTGATTATTTATGGAACTATATATCTAACATTAAACATTGATTATAATTGTATTATATATGGAATTATATATAATAATTGGTGATATTAGAAACTTCAGTTGATCTATTATTCAAAGAGATGGACAACCAATGACCCACAAGTTGACTTGCAAACAAAGAAATAACGGGTAAAAAACTGGTCAAAATGACCATATATCACTGTTTGGGAAAATATGTATGGATCTACCACTGTTTATGAAATATTTAGCAATTTACCATATTTTTGAAACTTGAGTTTGTAAAAATCAAGTTTGTCTTGTAATTTGAGATCCAGAAACTCGAGTTTTTTGAAAAAATAGATTTTAAATTTGTCGTGCTATTTTTTTATGAAACTCAAGTTCCTGGAATTCGAGTTCAATAAAAAATTTTCAAAATTTTTTCATGGAACTTAAGTTCCATGGAAAACTCGAGTTCCTTAAACTAGAGTTTCCAATTATTGGTAAATCCCTATATATTTCAAAAATAGTGGTAGATTGTAAAATATTTCCAAAAAAATAATGATAATGCGAAGAAAATCAGTAGGCTGGATGCTTCGGACTTGAAAGGACTACTTGCTCTCTTGATAGTCTGAAAAAGAAAGAAAATGAATCAAAGGTGACCGGGGTCGCCAGCCAAAAACCCTTCGATGGCAAAGTTAGTTTTCTCTCTATATTTTCGAGTTCCAACTTTTTGGGAAAAGTAAAACATACATTAGTCTGAATGGGTGTTTATATAGTGTCCTAAGAACAATTATTGGGCTTGTAACCTCTCCTGGATTTGAGGAGGTGCGAAGGTTTAAAGATAACTTCCACAACCTTTTAGGAGTTATATTTTCTCATATAACAATCACCGGAAGTTATGCGTATGTTACGGAGTGGTGACATATACTTAAGAATTTTTCGAAGTGTAAAGGCCTCGTCTAGGGGTCCTTTTGTTGTATATACCTTGCTTCTAAAGGAGGTTGTTCCTCTTATGGACGAATCCCTTCAGGACGGGGTTGATAGCTTTCCTAGGACGAGTAGATGCGGTTGTGCCAAATTTGACTGCGGGTGTGTTTTTGTCTATGGACGACCATGGACGTTAGCCTCGTCCTGATGCTTTCTTTTGGACGACTACTGGTGTTGATGACCATGGACGGTCTGGAGTACTTTATTTTTCTTCATTCCTCATCAGTTGCCCCTTCGTCCAGGGGTCATTCAGCATATCACTAAACTTCAGGACGAGTTTTCCAAGAACATTGTTATTATTATTATTTTATTTTCTATTTTATTTGTTTTTCAGACAGCGTACCACGTGTCATGCTTTCATAGGTGATTGGTCACATCGATTTACCTCCTCGAGGTAGATGCCACGTGTCGCTTTCTCATTGGTCTTGTTGTTGTGAATACCGAGACTTCTCTACCTATAAATAGTGGTTTCCCTCTCGTGCCCCTCTCATTTTTTCAGATTTTCTATTTTGACACTTCTCATCTGTCGCCTCGTCTAGGAGTGTTCTCAGCATCCTTAGTATCTTTCTTCTAGAGCTAGGTATTCCCCTTACTCTCACTCTAAGGCTTTCCTTTTTAAGCTTTAGGACGTCTGAAATGGCTACCTATTCATCTAGCGACAGTGTAGACAAGGCCATAGACGAGTATCGTGATTCTTCTAGCTGTAGCACTTCCGGTAACGATAGTAGTAGTAGTAGTGGCCACACAACGGAGGGATATACCTCTGGTGTTCTTGGAATTCCCGCTGAAACCTTACAAGAAAATCTTAGGATGAGGGCAGCCTTTGGAGCTGGTACCTCGACAAGCGTCCCGCCGTCCTCCCTTTTGGACGAAGAAGAAACTGTGTATAGTTGTGCTATAGAAACTTCTTCTAAGACAGACGAGAAGAGGTTAAACACTCTTAGGAGTTGGTTCCAAATTCCAGACGATCTGAATCCTAGGTTAGCCGTCCAAGGGGAATGGTGTTGCCAACCCTGTTTAGGAATAGGTATTTATGAAGCTTATTTGCTAGGGGGCTTAGATTACTTTTAAATGCCTTCGCTAGAGAATTACTCACTAGGCTGGGCTTGGGAGTTTGTCAGTTTAACCCCAACGTGTGGAGACTTATTGTCTCTATGCAAGTCTTATGGAGGGAGGTATTTAATGGGAACCGTCCTATCACCGTGGATAAGTTTCTGTACTGTTATAAACCCTCTGAGATATGTCAATCTTTAGGTTTTTATCAATTCACAGCTAGGGGCAATGACTGTAGGTTGATTAAGTGTTTGCCTTCGTCTGACAGAAACTGGAAGACAGAATTTTTCTTTGTCTCTGGTTTCTGGGCGGGGCATCCTATCGAGGTTGTTAGAGATGCATTTGCCCCTTGTACTGGAGAGTTAGGGAACCTTCGTCAAGAAGGTATGTTATGTTTTTCCTTCATTCTCTTTTTATTTGTTTTGTTATATTTTATCTTTAGACAGTTGTCTAACCTTAATTTTCCTCTATGTTCTCAGCTGTTAGACGTCCTTCTCTAAGTAAGTTTCACCGTGACCGCGTCCACAGAGCTCGTCTACACTCCGAGAGAAATTTTCACTCATTGGTGACTCTTCGATGCTTGCACAAGTGGGGACTTGGCCCTAATCCATCTGCTAAAGCCCTTGCGCACGAGCAAACTGTCCGTAGACGTGAGTGCTTTTCTTACTTGAATTTTGAATTTTTTTTTTTTTTTTTTTATATATACATATGTACATGTATTTTTCAGGAATGGCAATCATGAAAGAAAACAAAGGGAAGGAAGTGATTGACGAGACGACCAGACTTGATGTTCAATCTCAGCCTCGTCCTGCTGCTGGAGACAAAAGGAAAAGCTTATCCAAAAACTTCGACTTGGGAAGCTTACCCAGTCGTCGGGGGAAAAAGCCCAAGCATGGGTCGTCCAGGCCTGAAATTGCAAAGTCTGACTCTCCTTTCTCTTTGCCGTCCATCACAGTCGTTGATGTTGACTCGTCTACGCTCGTTGGCGTTACTCCGTCCAAAACCCATGCTCCCACTTCGTCCGAGCCTCCTCAAAGGATTTCTATGAACTTACTGGAGAATGAGGATTTAGCCTGGGAACGATTTCAAGAGGCTGTAATAGGTGAGGACGTGGCTGCGTGCTACGATATGTCTTTGAAGGAGTTTGAGCACCCCGGTGTCCACGATCTTTTTAAGGTGAGCACCTTTGTCTCGTCTTGCTTTAGCAATGTTATCTATTGTCATTTTTATCTCTTGAACCTTTTTGTCTTCTATGTAGGCAATGTCGAAGTTTCTAGCTGCGTCCAGGCAGGCCACGGAGATGGACAAGACGAGGATCCTTCTCGAAAAAAGAATAGGGGAGATTAAAGACGACTGCAAAACTTAGGCTGAGGTGGTGAATAAGGCCAAGGACGAGGTTAAAGGGTTGAACACTTTAGTGGGGGAGCTGAAATCTGATGTTGCTAACAAGGGCGATCGTCTTGACTTTCTTCAAAAGAAGAACGACGAGTTGAGTTACCTTCTCAAGAAGGCTAAAGACGATGCAGTGGAGGAGTTCAAAGCGTCCAAGGAGTTTACCAACTTGCTGGACACCAACTACGCAGCAGGGTTTGAAGATTTCAGAATGGATGCTATAGAAAACTTTCCTGGAGTTGACTTTAGCACTATTAACTCAACATTGGCGCTGCTACAAGTTCTCTCCTCCAAACAGGCTTAGACGATGTTAATATTGAGGATGATGCCACTACAAAGCCATCTCAGGATGACCCCAATGTTGATTCCCCTCCTTGAAGACGAAATTTTTAACTTAGAATGCTATTGTTGTTCTGTTTTTCTTTTGGTTTGGTCCATTGTTTTTTGGACCCTTATTAAGATGTATTTGAGTACAATTATCTCGTCTAGAGTGTTTTGGACGAGTTTATTAACAATTGTCTTTTAAGGCTTATTTTGTAAGGGTTTTTGGACGGTGGTCGTCTACCCTCTTTAGACTTTAATGAATATTTACTTTTATCCATTATTTATTGTATGGACGAGTTTATCCACTATTTTCACCATTAATGTCATTGGTTTTTAACCAGTCTATGTTCTAAGTGTTGAATGGTCGTCCATGTGATTTTCTTATGGACGACCCACCTAAGCATGGACGTCTTTGTTAGCCAGTCAAATCTTTACAAGTGTAACTCATCTTAGGATGACAATGATGACTTCGCCAGTCTTTTACCTCGTCCTTTGGGTAATTATCACTCGTCTTCTTGCAAGACGCTTATAATGTTTTACTCGTCCTAAGACATTGAGGCGTCTTGGCTAGATGCTCGTCTTTGGAACTTTATTCTTTAACGTATGCCTTTTTATTTGTCTATCTACTTCTTAGACGAGTATGCCTTAGCTTTTTCTTTGCTTTATCCTCATTTCGAGGAAAGCTTAGACGAGTATGCCTTAGCTTATATATATATTTTTTTGCTTTATCCTCATTTCGAGGAAAGCTTATGAACGTTACATCCCTGCGTCCAGAGATGTTCATTCGTCTTAGGCTTTTGCCCCCCTTGTGGATATCATTATGGAAACTAGATTTATGCATTAAATATATTAGAAATCCAAACCATATTATTGCATGAACATTGTCCACAAATATGGCACGCTTAAAAGCTGGTGCCTTATTAAAATACTTAAGAAAATACATAAACTCGTCTTTCACAAACTGGTCTGTAAACGGTGCAAAAGTTTAAGAACTAGTGCACTTTTTATTCTTAATACACACCATAGTAGTAATAAGAACACAACAGTAGGTATAAGTAAACACATAGACCGTAGCTGTAGCTGTCCATAGTATCAACCTCGTCCCTGGATTATTTCGTCCAAGTTCATCACTGATAGTACCTCTTCAGGTGTTCCACGTTCTAGGGGTGCTCTAACTTTCGTCCATCTAGGGCCTCCAAGTAGTATGACCCCTGCCTCTTGCAGTTGATTACCCTATAAGGTCCCTCCCAATTGGGTCCCAATTTTCCATAAGCTGGATTCCTAGTTGCTAAGGAGACTCTTTTGAGAACTAGGTCCCCAACACTGAATCGTCTAGGTTTCACCATGGTATCATGTTGCCTAGCCATAAGATTCTTGTATCTTGCTGTCCTTTGCTCTGCATCCATTCTTACCTCGTCAATAAGATCGACGTCAAGACGAAGTTGTTCCCCATTCTCTCTCTCCTGATACTTCATCACTCGATGATTAGCCATATGAACTTCTGCCGGTATGACGGCTTCACTTCCATAGGCTAGCTTAAAGGGGGTCTCTCCTGTCGGAGTTCGTACAGTCGTCCTGTAGGCCCAAAGAACACCTGGTAACTCGTCTGGCCATATCCCTTTTGCCCCCTCGAACCGAGTCTTGATGATTTTTAGCAGGGATCGGTTCGCTACTTCTGCTTGTCCATTCACCTATGGATGGGAGGGTGAGGAATAGTGATTTTTGATTCCAAAATGTTTGCAAAAGTCCCTGAAGGGTGCGTTGTCAAATTGATGTCTGTTATCTGATACTAGTACCCTGGGTACTCCGAACCTACATAGAATATTCTTCCAAACAAAATTTTTAACATTTTGCTGAGTGATTGTTGCAAAAGGTTCGGCCTCTACCCACTTGGTAAAGTAATTGATCCATACTACCAAAAACTTCATTTGTTTGGTTCCCATGGGGAAGGGACCTAGGATATCCAGTCCCCACTATGCAAAGGGCCATGGGGCCATCATTGGGGTCTGGTACTTTGACGGCTGTCTAAGGACATTGCTATAGCGCTGACACTGGTCACATATATTTGAGGACGTATTTGGCTACCCTGACCCTCAACTTCCTAGCTTCGTCCTTGTCTTCTGGAAGCCTTCCATCTTTAAGATAGATTACTATTGGACTCATCCAATTTTCTCCCCCTCCTATCTGCTGTATGTCCGAAAAGTCTATGCTTGGCATATATTGGACGTTGTCATACTCGTCTGTAACTCCTCCTGCCGAAGCTGCTTTTGCCAAGGCATCTGCTTCCATATTTTCCTCCTTGGGGAGTTGAACAAAACTTACTGCTGAAAACTTTCGTGCAAGTCGTTTCACTTTGCTGAGGTATTTCTTCATCCTATCTTCCTTGGCATCACACATTCCATTTACTTGGTTGATGACTAGCTGAGAATCTTCTTTGACTATTATCGACTCCGCCCCTAAGGACTTAGCCAATTCCAGTCCTTTGAGTAAAGCTTCGTACTCAGCCTCATTGTTGGTGGTTTGATACTATTGACGGGCCGCGTACTCCAGCTTATCACCCTCTGGGGACTTTAGTATGACTCCAATCCCTCCTGCATATAGTGTGGACGATCAGTCTACATTAATAACCCACATTTCAACTCCTTCGTCTTTGTCCAGCTCATCCTGGCTGGGGGTGAACTCTGCTAATGCCTGCGCCTTTATCGCGCTCCTTGGAAGGCATTTGACGTTAAACTCGCTAAGTTCCACAGCCCACTGTATTAATCGTCCAGCGGCTTCCAACTTGTTCATTGCCTTCTTTATGGGATGATCTGTTAGGACATTGATAATATGAGCTTGGAAATAATGCCTCAGCTTCCTAGAAGCCATAATCAAGGCAAAAGCTAGCTTCTCCATCATCGGGGATCGTCCTTCCGCTCCTCTCATTGCACGGCTTGTGTAATAAACTGGTTTCTAGATTTTCCTTGCTTCTCTGACCAATGTCGAGCTTACCGCGTGTGGGGACACCGCCAAATACAAATACAGCTCTTCTCCAGGTACAGACAGACTCAGCAATAACGCTGTCATGAGATATGTCTTCAAGTCTTGGAAGGCCTTTTGACACTTGTCTGTCCACTCAAATGCCTTCCTGAGGACTTTAAAGAATGGCAAACACTTGTCAGTAGCTTTCGACACAAACCTGTTAAGGGCCGCAACTCGTCCGGTAAGAGACTAGACTTCCTTGATATTTTTCGGTGGTTCCATATTCAGTATCGCCTGGATTTTGTCTGGATTTGCTTTAATTCCTCTGTGCGAAACCATGAACCCCAAAAACTTCCCCCGACGAAACTCCGAAAGCACACTTGCTTGGATTTAATTTCATGTTATATTGCCGAAGTGTATTAAAAGTCTCTTGAAGGTCGTTCAGATGATTTCCCTCGTCCAGGCTCTTTACCAGCATATCATCTACATAAACCTCCACATTTCGCCCGATTTGAGGATGAAACATGTGGTTAACCAGTCTTTGGTAAGTCGCCCCCTGTGTTCTTCAAACCGAAGGGCATTACTTTGTAGCAATACAACCCTTGGCTTGTAATGAATGAGGTCTTTTCTTGATCCGCCTCGTCCATCTTTATCTGGTTGTAGCCTGAAAAGGCGTCCATGAAGCTCAGCAACCTGTGACCTGTCGTCGAGTCCACCAGCTGGTCAATGCGTGGTAATGGGTAACTATCCTTGGGACAAGCTTTGTTCAAGTCAGTAAAGTCCACGAACATTCGCCACTTGCCGTTAGCTTTCTTCACCATGACTACATTCACCAACCAATCTGGATAATATATTTCTCGGATGAACTCCGCGGTAACCAACTTCTGGACTTCTTCCTTGATGACATTGTCTCGCTCAGGAGCAAAAACCCTCTTCTTTTGACGCACTGGTTTGGAATAGGGACACACATTCAGGCTGTGAGTAATAACACTTGGATCAATACCAGGCATGTCTTCATGACTCCATGCAAAGACATTGAGGCTTTTCTTCAAAAACTGGACCAAAGCATGCTTTGCCTCTTCTTCCATGTTCGCCCCAATTCTAGTGAACTTCTTAGGCCTGTTCTTGTCCAAAGGGAGGTCTTCTAACACCTCAGTGGGTTCCGCTATGATCCTTCTCTCGTTTATACTCATTGCCTGTATATGCTCGTTCATCGCCAGCATAGCTAGGTAGCACTCTCTGGCTGCCAATTGATCTCCTTGTACTTGGCTCACTCCATGCTCGGTCGGGAATTTGATGGACAAGTGGTAGGTAGAGGTTACCACCTTCCAACTATTCAGAGTCGGTCTTCCAATAATTGTATTATATGACGATGCACAATCAACAACAAGGAAATTTACCTCTTTGGTTATCTGCTGTGGATACGCTCCAACGACCACTGGTAATGTGATGGTGCACACTGGTTGCACCTTCATTCCTCCGAATCCCACCAATGGCTAATTCACTAGTTGAAGCTGATCTCGTCCTAGCCTCATTTACTAGAAGTCGGGGTAATACAAAATGTCCACAGAATTGCCATTGTCTATCAACACCCTCCTGGTCATGTAGTCAGCAATGAGTAGGGTGGTGAAGTCGTCCTGCGTCCTCGTCTATGAACGTAATGGCCTGCTCGTCTACTTCCTTCGTCTTAGGAGGTCGTCCAAAACAGCTGGATGTTCTGCACCACCTTTAGGTATGTCTTCCTCGACTTGGATGACTGCACTGTCGAGTTTTCTCCGATAATAACTCTTATCTCTCCTAGTGGGGGTCGTGATGACTCTTCCACCTTAGCCTTCAGTTTCTCATCTCTCTGGTCTCGTTCAAGGAAGTTCCTTAGCTTTCCTTGTCTAATGAGGTTCTCTATCTGTTGCTTCAAATCAAAGCACTCGTCCATGTCATGCCCATGGTCTTTATGAAAGCGGTAATACTTGCTCCTATTGTGCTTGTTAGGATCTCCTTTCATCTTATCCGGCCACTTCAAGGACGGATCATCCTTGATCTGCATAAGAACCTACTCTAGTGGCATACTCAGGGGTGTGTATTGCTGATTTCTCGCTGAGGAACTTGCCTTCTTGCCATCCTTGTCTTTTCACTCGTCTACCTGAGCCTTCTTTGGATGAGGGCCCTAATCTGAGTAACGCTGGTGGCCTGCTTTCGAGCGCTCTACTCTCTTTCTCTTCTTGGCTATGATAGCGTTCTCAACATTCATGAAATTCTGGGCTAAATGGACGAGTTCGGCCATAGTTTATAGTTCCTGCTCGTAGAGCTTATGGATGAACAAGTCAGAATTGACCCCATTATAGAAAGCAGCCAATAACAACTTGTCATCCATTTCGTCCACCGTCAAGGCTTCCCTATTAAACCGGGTAATGAAGGACCGCAAACTCTCATTTTTCCCTTGCTCTATAGTTAGCAAACTCGAAGAGGAACGCTTGTGGTGTTGTCCTCCAATGGAATTATTGACAAACAATTTACTCAACTCTTCAAATGATCCCACTGAGTTCAGGGGTATTTTGCTGAACCGCACCCGCGTTGGTCCCTTAAGTGTAGTAGGGAATGCTCTGCACATAATCTCGTTCAGGACCACTTGAAGGTGCATGGTCGTCTTGAAAGTTGCAATGTGATCACACGGGTCATGATTTCCATCATTCGAATCCAAGGAAGGCACTCTGAATTTCAGAGGTAGGGGTGACTGTTGATGGAAGCCGTGAAAGGGGAGTTTGTTCGATGAACTAAATCATCCACTGGGTTCGCCCGCCTCATGTTCTCCCTCATCTCATCCATGGCTTTTCTCATCTGGTCCATCTCCTTTTCCAAGTGTGGCACACTTCTTGAAGCAGTACCCCTTGTCTGATTTTCGGACTCAACATTTTCTCCTCCACCTTCTTGACTCTAGGCTTATCCTTCCGCGTACCCATCATGGCGCTGCCTCCTTAGATTGATCTCCCTGTTCAACTCCTGATTCTGACGGGTCAACTCTGCTATAGTAGCAGCCATGGATTGTATATGTTGAACAGAAGGCGGTTGCATGACAGGCGCTGACTGACGATCGTGGAGGGGATTACTTGAAGCATCCCTACTCTCTTGGTGGCCTGGGCTAGTAGCCCTCAATCTTGTTCGAACCATTCAGCCTTTTGTCTGGGAAAGGCTAATCGTTAAAAACAGAGCTCAAACAAAAAGAAAACTCCCTTGTATTCCCACAGACGGCACCAACTGATAATGCGAAGAAAATCAATAGGCTGGATGCTTCGGACTTGAAAGGACTACTTGCTCTCTTGATGGTCTGAAAAAGAAAGAAAATGAATCAAAGGTGACCGGGGTCGCTAGCTAAAAACCCTCCGATGGCAAAGTTAGTTTTCTCTCTATATTTTTCGAGTTCCAACTTTTTGAAAAAAGTAAAATGTACATTTTTCTGGTCTGAATGGGTGTTTATATAGTGTCCTAGGAACAGTTATTGGGCTTGTAACCTCCCCTGGATTTGAGGAGGTACGAGGGTTCAAGGATAACTGATGCGAACCTCAATCGACACGCTTTGAGACCCAACAAAAATATTGGAATATTTAACCCAGGAAAGCTAAAAATCAGATTTATGATAGAAACCCTGACCCAACGTTTATAAGAGAAACGCGAACCAAAGGTATAAGTTGACCTTGACCCAATGATTATAAAGAATCACGAACCAAAGGTATAAAGTTTGAACGCCACAAGGAAGAATCCTTGATAAGTTCACAGTTCTTGAAGAACCAAAAGAGAGCAAAGCCTCGCACCTTTTAAATTTTATTCAATAATAATGCGAAAAACGTTTACGAGACTTGAGCCTATTTAAGGACTCCACAAAACTTGACGAGACAAGAAATTATATTCTGAAATAACTCCTAATTGATTACTTACCATATCTGGAATCTTGTTTGACCTAAAAAGCATTAAATGCACCTAAAAAACAAGGAAAATACCTAAAAAACGTACTAAATAATAAAACCCTAAATAAAAGCTGATTTGGTACGAAATTAGCGAGATCCAAAATAGGAAAAAATCTGCCTTAGCGATACCAATTTGGAAAGTCAATCAGCCATTAATTCATGCCATAAATCACTCCCAATTAAGTCAGATCAGCCCTAAATAGCTTGAATTAAATTTACTACACTTTCATCTTCCTTTGGGCCAAGCTTGGAACATCCTGCGTTAGAATCAGCCCAAATCTCTTGAATCAGCCCATTAAGTGCTTCTTTGATCTTCTTGGATCTTGCTCTTGTAATAGGCCCAACTGGAACATGGAATGGATCCTTGAATGCTTGTTGATTCTCATCAATAACTTCCACAACCGTTTAGGAGTTATATTTTCTCGTATAATGGTCACTGGAAGTTATGCGTATGTTACGGAGTGGTGACATGTACTCAGGAATTTTCCAAAGTGTAAAGGGCTCATCCAGGGGTCCTTTTGTTGTATATACCTTGCTTCTAAAAGAGGTTGTTCCTCTTATGGACGAATCCCTTCAGGACGGGGTTGATAGCTTTCCTAGGACGAGTAGATGCGGTTGTGCCAAATTTGACTGCGGGTGTGTTTTTGTCTATGGACGACCATGGACGTTAGCCTCGTCCTGGTGCTTTCTTTTGGATGACTGCTGGTGTGGATGACCATGGACGGGTCTGGAGTACTTTATTTTTCTTCATTCCTCATCAAATAATATTTGACCATTTTAGTTGTAAAAAATTAGGATATTGGTGTGGTGTTAGCCAAAGTGCCCATCTTGATAAAGTAAGTCATTTGGAGAAGGAGAATGGCTAGCTCAGGTAAGGCTTATAAGTGTAACGTATGAGAATTGCATACTTTTGCTATGGGGGTGTGTGAAGGGTTTCATTAGACATGGTAAAACGAGTTAGAATTTTTTGACCTGACTCAACTTGAAAGATACCAAACCCGAACCTGATTTTTTTTACTTGAAACAAAAATGGGTTGACCCGTGACACGACCCAAAGCCGAACCATTCTTTAAAACTTTTTTTTTTTTGGTAAAAAAATAATAGGATTAAGAAAATATTGATTTAATTGTTTGTTATGAGCTTTAAGGAAATAATTGAGACTTTATATAACTGCATGCAAATTAATTAAAAGATGAATGGTTGAACATTCTGTAATAAGTAAATATTTTTAGATATCAAATAGGAAAGTACATGCCAAGATAGTTTAATTATAGTAGAGTTAAAAATATAGATTTAAAATTGTAGACATGTGTGAGAAACATTCACAAGTGTGAAAATAGTGAAGCCAAAGTATCAAATTAACATAAATTATGAATGCTTATACTTTCTTTTTTATATATATAACAATTTATGTCCAAAATAAATGATTTTTCAAAATGAATTATGATATTTTCTAGAGTGTGTGTTGCTTAACAATGATATGATATTCATAAAAAAAAAAAAAAAAACTATGTATAAATAAGTAAACAATCAAACTTTAATGTATATCTCAAATTGAAACAGAGTGCCAACCACAATTGATAATAGATTATAAAAATTAATTTTCAATATTGTAAATTTCTTATATGTTTTTATTTTTTGTCAAATGAGTTATCCAATAAGTCATTTGTAATTTTTTAAAATTTTTTTTTAGGATGTTGATATTGTGTATAAATAAAACTTGTGTATTTGTTTTACTTATCTTTGTGTTAGTTTGTTTTAGATAGCAATGTTAGAATTTGTATAATTTTAAAATCATTGAATAAGTATTAATAAGTTTAACTAAGTTCATTCTTGATATAAGTAGTGAAGTCAAAGTTTACATTACGTAATTTGTTGCATGACTTTTCAAATGGCAAATACATGTTTGAACCGAACCTGTTTAAAATGACTCGTTTTGACCCGAAACTCGATTCACCCGACCCAACCCTCCCGTTTTGCCATGTCTAGGTTTCATACTGGTCTATTTGATAAACGTTAGAGGCCTCATTGATGGTGCAATTATTGTGGAGTAATATGTCTCACTTTATTAAAACACGTCTCTGGATTTATTAATGGTGTTGATAATTTGTGCAATGGATGATCATAATAATTTGCCTGTCTATCTTTATCTATTGTAGAGATTAATTTTGCATCGTTATAGTCCATTAATTTGGAGGATGATATTTTGATACCTATCAATACTCTTTAAATATGATTTACTAGAATTCTAATGGAGTGTTTTTTTTTTTAATATAGATAACACCACTCTTTTTTTCCTTATCAACTTCTTAAAATGAATTACAAGGAGAACTTTATATCACAAACAAACAGACAAATACAAGCAAACATGTTGTCCACAAAATTTTCAAGAATTACAAGACAACAAAGCTAAATAGATAAGCTCTATTAAGCTTTATTGCACACACTCGGTGCGTGCATGAGGCCTTTTTTTTTTTGGTGTAGTTTTTAAATTTTCTATTCATCACTATTTGAGATTTAAGTGTATGTTTAATCATATTATGCATTTGAGGTGGAAAAAAAAATCCAAATTAAACGTAGTGAGAATTGAGAGCAAGGGAAACTGAAAATTAAAAAGAAAAAGGTAAGTCTCGGTAAAGTGCAAAAAAGAAAAAGGAAAAAAAAAAAAAGTGAGTGATTGAAGGAATACAGGAGAGTTGGAGCAATTCAATTTTCTGAATATTGAGTTTGAAAACCAACGGGGGAGTTGTCTTATTTTGAAGGCTATGTTTTAGGTGGGAGCTAAAATTTTGGAATTTTTAAATTAGAAATTTTACATATATAACCTTATTATTTAGGCTTTACGAATTGGTAAATTTGACAGAATTTTGAGCATCAAAATTGAGAATTTCAAATAGGAAAAACCCTTAAATAGTAACTAGGCACTCCTCGCGAGTGCAACACTTGTAATATTGCTTCTTAATTAATAAATATATCCTTTTTTTTCTTAAAATTATTAAAAAAAAAAGAAAAAAGAAAGAAAAAAAGAAAAAGAAAAGCAAAAGTAATTGATGATGTCAGGTGGGGTTGGAGAAGATATGTAAATCATATTGTGGTTTGAGACAATTTTATTTTTGAATTGATAAAAAAAAAAAAGCATTTTTTTTTGGGATTCTAAAAATAATAAATATAAAATGTTGCATCCTCATTATTATTATTTTAATAATTAATGGTTCGAGAGCTCTACAAGGACAAGGACATGCTCTAAAAATGCTATGGTCTTATACCGAGTGTTATTAACTCAATGAGTTGGTAGGTAACCTCATGATATTTTAAGATGTATAGGTTCAAATTCTGTCTAGCTATCAAATATTCAGATTATCACAAACAAAAAATAGTAAAAAAAACAAAAAACCAAAAGCTGTGGTCTCACAATTTGACTCAACACTTGTCTCTATAATCTATATTTCATTATTTTTCTCCAACGGGACCAATACCGCTTGCATTTTTGGCTTATCATTACATTTCTTTGTTAAAAATCATATAAGGCCCGTTTGTTACTATTGTTTAAACAATAATTTTTAGTATTTAAACAACATTATAAGTATTTTCATATATTTTTACATTCACACGTATTTTCAAAAAATACAAACAACGTTACTAGAAATCTCTTATCGAAAGGGCCTATATATGTTTAGACGTGTGTATCCCTCCATCTAACATACACCAAAATCATAAGAAAAAATCATTTAAGGATTATTTATAAATGTTAAGTAGCTTATAATCCCATGCATATATATAACTACATTTAAAAAATATGTAATTAAATACATAATTTTAATAATTTAATTCCAACAAATTAAATATTATTAATGGTTATTATATTTTGTTAACCATTTAAAAAAAACCGTGTAATAATAGTTAAGAAATATTTCTCATTGAATGCGGCATTATTTTCAATATAAAATTAACAATTTCCTTGATTATTGCAATGAGTAGTAAATATTTTCGCCAAAATTAAGAAACTCTCATATATATTTTTTAAATCTCTGTAAACTTCAAATTAATATCTAATTGAATTTTCTTTCAACTTAATAAGACTTTTCTTTGAAAACACTAAACTAATTAGTAATTAGTAATTTTCAACTCATCTCAATTTGAGAGGAAAAAAAAAGTGAAAACATTGGGCTTAATGGTTTTTATTTTATAGCAAAAAAAAAAAAACCTGTGTCTTTATTTTTTTTACATAATTTTTATTTTGAAAATCTAATTTATAAGTGGATAAAGCAATTGAGAAATCAATAAGAGAGTAACACTATTTTTTAGGCAATGTTTTAGTGGGAGTTAAAGTTGTATTTTTACCAGATTGTCCTTTAGTTTTGTCTCTACTTAGATATAGGAGTGTAGGGACATTTTTAAACTCAAAAAATGAGGATTCCAAACAGGAAAAGTCCCTTAAATAGTAGTTGTGTGGGCCTTTTTTGCAAGTGTTGGGCTGGGTCGCCTGCTACTACACTAAGCCCAAAGTTTTCTTCTGGATTGAGGGAGTTGGGACCAGTCCGAGAGCAAACCTTCCTGTTCCGGCTTGTGTGCAAACAATGCTCTGTGGTAGTCAGGTCTTTACGGCAGGCAAAACTATCACGTTAACTATAGCAGGCAGATATAATAAGAATAATAGGAATTTAAGCAAAATAGTCAGTGGGTCTTGATGAATGGTGGCCGTTTTACACTATGGTACCAAAATAATGAGTGTTAGATGGAGACTTAGGAATGTATTAAAGAAAACAAATGTCAGCCTGCTGCGACAAGCTATTCCATAGAGTTTGCGTCAGGAAGGGGAACCACTCCTTCAACACGACTAATTTCTCTAAGGTGGAAATTAGCTGCTTTGAAGGAACGGGCCTAAGTGACTTGGGTTTAATGAAGTTTCTCCCTTTTGTTACCAGAGAGCATGGGTTGGAAGGGGAGAGGAAGATTAACCCATTTGGTGCATGCCAATCACTATATTCGCTCTGTTTCTTACTTCTCTCTCCCTCTGTTTCTTTTAATCCTTTTCTTTCTTTGTTTTCTGGTTCCCCTGTTTTCGTGATTCTAGCCACTTTCTCATAGAAGTTGCCGTCCCCCCCTTGGCCGTGCACTGTAGGGTTTCTTATATAGGGCTAGCCATGCTTGGCTCTTTACCATTTTAGTCCTTAATCGTTTTTGTCTGGCATGGGTACCTTTGTCGACCATTACCAACTGGTCAGTCACCCAGCCAATGCCACTTCGCCTCAGTCAGGGAAGGCTTTTTCAGTTTTATTTGCTCCTTGTGGCATTCTTACATGTCACAATGTGAAGACTTTCCCTCCCTCTATCTCTCACGGCATGCACCTAGTGGTTCCCACTTAGCTTTGCCTCTTTTAGGTCATATGCCTTCCTAACAAAACATCGCTTCCAAAAGGGCTTAAGCAGGGAACACAAAAATGGGTTTTTCCCCCTCCCTACCGCCAGACCATACCCCCTTACTTCTGACCCATGACCTCATCATTTCCTGTATTAGCTGGGTACAGGCTGGTGGTGCCTGGGCCTTGCACGTGCCTCGCCTCTATGCTTATTCAAATTTGTCTGCTGCTCATCTATCTGCCATGGTCTGATTGTCAAACTACCCAGTCTGCTGCTCTTTTTTTTGGCTTCTTTTTGCGTAGGTTGTTTCGCCTGACTCCTTATTTATGCCTTGCATCTTCTAAGGGCTGGGCCTTGCCTGATTGTGGGCTGTTCCAAGCCTTTGTTCCCAGCCCCTGTTACTTGCTTCCTACCACACAATTCTATTTTGCCTACCGTGAGGTTTACTTGACCCACGCCTGCTGGGCCACTTTGGACCTTTTTTGTTTATTCTTTCTCCAAAGGTCCAATGATCTTACTGGGCCCTTTGCTACTTGCGGGCTCCCATTGTCCCACCTACTTTCATTTGGGCGTCCTTGGCCCTTTTTCAATTCTATACTTCCCATGGGCTTTTACTAACTTCTTGGGCTTCCTCGGCCCAAGTATTTTTCACCTTTCCCTTGGGGCTCATGGGTTTTCCACGGTCCCTTACTTTCTTTACTTGCACTACTTTGGGCCTGCTGAAGCAGCCGTGGCTCATTCTTAGTTTTCTACATCCACACAGCCCATGAGTTTGTTGTTACTTTCTTCCGGGCCTTTTTAGGCCCACTTACTTCCTCAGAATCCATTTATTCACTTTTTAGACCCACTATCCGTTATTCTTGCCACTTGCTTAATGGCATTTCCACAATATTTTCTTTTGCCCATGACTTTGGGCCTTCCTCCCTGCTGGGCTCGCAAAAAAAAAATGAGCATCTACATTTAGCCCCTTGAACATATGAAGTGCTTCTACAGTTCATATGTGAATAAAG
This sequence comes from Castanea sativa, assembly GCF_040712315.1. Lineage (NCBI taxonomy): Eukaryota > Viridiplantae > Streptophyta > Magnoliopsida > Fagales > Fagaceae > Castanea > Castanea sativa. The sequence goes on from NC_134023.1 coordinate 29,047,500, forward strand.
ACTTTTCTACGCTTTTGGTTTTCCTCTTCTTCTTTTCCTTCGTGGGCCTTTTGAAAAGTGGATCCCAACCCATATACGTCTCTCCCCCTTTTTTTTTTTGTCGTGAACAGTGTTGTCTCTTTGAATTTCCCAGTTTAGCAATTATTTTGAAACATAGCCTCCACTTCATTAACTTCTTCCTTCATTTCTGACTGACCCATCGCATCCCTTCGCACCCTTCCCCATGGCGCGGGTATTTAAAGCCAAGTCTTTTCAGATCTCGAGCGCGAACAGTCTTTCTTTTCTCTTTTCTTTTCTGTGCTTCCCTTCCCAATCATTGCGAATTTTCTTCTCCTTCCAACTGATGCAACATGACTTTGACCAAAGGTCAATCCTCTTCCCGTCGTAAAGGGAAAGAGATTGCTGATGATCCTGCTATGCACGAAGAGGTCGCCTACTCCAAATTGGATCATTCTGATGAAGGAGCGGAACTGCGCTATCCTAACAGCGAGTGTGCGCCCGTTCTAGACCCTTGGTACGATGTTCACAGCCACTTCCCTAAGGTTCCTGGTGATTACGTGCCGCCGCCGCCACGCCACGTATGGCTCGCTCTTTACCGGCGCAGCCCCGACGTCTCTTGGGCTCCCTTGCCCTCTTCGATCTCTGATCTCTTTATCCGCCAAGGGGTTTCACTTCCTGTACCCATTCATTTAGAGTTTGGGTCTGGTGCTACCTTGGGTTGGAAGGAGTGGGTAGACCGAGAGTTGTTGGATACACACTTCATGGGTTTGCTTCAGCGGGCTGGCGTATTAAAGGCCATCATTCAATCCTGTTGTCTGGCCAACTTCAGGGACCTATTCAACCTCCACCACCTAGTCCGCTGGTGGTGCACCACCACCCACACCTTCTTTCTCTCCTGTGGTGAGATTACCGTAACTTTGGAAGACGTGGCTAACTAGTTACTTCTGCCCATTCTTAGTGACGTCGATCCTGCCATCCTCGAGCTTTCTCCAGAAGAAGAGGCCATAGAGGCCGAATTGAAGAAGCGGATGAGTGGTAAAGCCAAATTGTCATTCTGGATTAGTTCTCGCTCGAAGCTTTCCGCCGCTGCCAGCCGTGCAGCCTTTGTCGCATTCTGGTTATGTAAGTATGATTTTGGTTCTCACTCCCATTACGCTGTGAAACCTCTGTATTTTCGTTTGGCCATCAAGGTTGCTGCTGGGGTGAGTCTGCCGCTGGCACCTATGTTTCTGGGGCATCTATATGTCCAACTAGACATCTTGCGGAGCGACGAGAGTTAGGCAGGTTCTTGTCATTTGATCACTACTTTCGTTCGCAGCACCATCTTGTAGCATACGTTGTATGAGCGCTGCGCCAAGCATCTGACTAAGTGTAGGCCTGTGCACTTCACAAAAGGGAAGTACAGTTCGTGTCCAGAGGTTATTACGGACTTCTGTGGCAGGTTTGACTTTGATTTTCCCTTGGCTTTTTGTTGGGCTGGTTTGAAGCCGATTGGGCATTCTATCGTTGAGTTCTTTGATAAAGGGGTTGGGTTTTCTTGGAGGGCATATAGGGACTTAGGTAGGGGTTATACATGTATGGATTCTATTATGGGCACTTTCAGTGATGTTGTTGGCACCACCACCCCGCTGACTGAGTTTGATGAGAGGGGCATAACATATTTGATAGCCACCAACGCCGGGTGGTTACCTTATTTGGCTGATGAAGGTGTCAGGTATGTACATTATTTTGCTAACCGTGTGCGAAGGGAGTTTAGACTGGACCAAGACATTCCCAATGGCCTGTCTTTTCTTGCGGAGTCTCCTACTTCCATTCGACCCTTCTTGTGGCACACTGCCTTCGAGTTCTGGAGCTAGCACTTCATAGTAGTTACCATCCCAGGTTCTTAGAGGGAAGGTATGTGTACTGCTGCTATGCATGGATACTAGCAGGCAGTGATGATCTCTTTTAAGAGAGAGTTGTTGGGTAGCCGTGAATTTTCCCTTATTCCACCTACGGGCTTAGCATGGTTGTCTCCGCCAATCCCCGCCTGCTTTTGCCTTCTACATCTATGCGGGCTTATGCTAGGAAGCAAAGTCATTCTTCCATATTTGAATGGGTCGAGGAGGAGAAAGGGTGGTATTGGCATGACAGTAACTACCCCGCAGGCTGGGAAAAGAAGGCAAAAGAGATCAATGTCCCAGTGCCAGCGAAGAAAAGTTCTGCTAAGTCCAAGCCTTCAAAGAAAAAGGTAGGTGATCACTCTTCTAAAACCTGCTTAGATATTGTTCCTTTCGAAAGCAATTTGCCTCCTATGAGCAATATAGCATTAGAGAGCACCACTCCTCCCCTTGTTCGTACTCATTCCGGCAAACGTTCCGTCGCAGGCAAGACCAAGCCTGCCATTCCTCGGCCATCCACTGACGCTCCTCCCTCCAGTAGGACACGAGGCAGTAAGAGGAAAACTTCTCCCCCCAAGCGCCCACCACTACTAAGCGGAGGGTATGTCGTCTCTAACTCTCTTTCTTACTCTTTGTCATTCTTGCTTAGAATCTTTTCCTGCGGTTAATCCATGTTGGCTTGTTTCTTCCTCTTTATTTCTTCTCTTGCAGTCAAAGTACAAGAAGGACTCATCTGCTACCCATCCTATTCCGCTGGATGAGCTTAAGCTTGAGGTATGACCTCTTCCCCTCATTCCTTTATCACACCTTTTTTTTTTATTTTTTTTTTTTTTTTATCTATGTTTGCGTCTCCAACCTTCGTCTCTCCTTTTTTTTTTTTTTTAGACTGATCCTCAACCCATCTCTGTGTACCATCCCACGGTTGCAGAGATTTTTGCCTCCTAGGGCGTTCCAACGGAGGGCTTCTTTGATGGGACATGCACGATGTTTCCTGCTGGGACCCCTGTTACTCCTTCTGCTTCATATGGGGCTCCTACCGAGGGGGTTAGTGAGACCGTTCTTACTCCTACTTCAATGCCCGCTTCCCAGGAGAAGGATACTCCCGCTGCTGTTGTTCAAGCCAAGGCTGCTTCCCCGGTCATGCCGCTCATTATCTCTACTAGCGACCCTTTTGCATCTCTATTCTAGGCTGTGAAGGGTGGCTCTTCTTTGGTGGTCACCCCTTCCTCCATTCCTGATTCTGCCACACATGGTCCTGCCGTAGACTTGTCCTTCGAAGAATCCGAGGATATTCTAGAAGATTTTGACGATGAACCGGCCAAGAAGAAGAGGGTCTCAGAATCTAAAGGAGAGGAGGAAAGTTCTGGCCATGGAGTTGAATACATGGGTATGTATCTCTATATGTCGCCAAATTTCCTTCCCCTTTTCGTTTTGTTATCTCTCTTTTGCATATAACACTCTTCCTGCTATGATTTTTCGTCATTTTTGCATGCCCGTTCCTTCTTATTTGCAGAGACCTCCGAAGAGCCAGAAGTGGCAACAGGCAGGGATACGCCTGTCGTGACTTCTTTCGCCACACCTGTAGCACTTGTTCCTGCCATTCCCACAACCCCCACTCTCGTAGGCCCTGGTGAGTTTCCTTTTTCCTCTTTTATCCCTTCTTCCTTCGTTGTGTGTTTCGACTCGCTTAGTCGTGTGTTCTTATTCCTCTTCTGGTGCCTTCTGCCAGGTTCACCCCTGCTGTTCCTTCTCAATTTGGGGTGGGTAGTAGTTTTGCCGCAGCGCCTGATCCGGCGAGTGAGGCTGCGGCCTTTTTTACCCGATATGATCAGCACAAAGTTAACGACCTCGGTCCTGCAGATTTCTGGGGTTCCGGGCCTCCCTATGTTGATTTCCATGGCTTTGGGATTCCTGAGGACTGCGCCTCCCATCTCGAGGCAATTTACAGTAGCCGCGGTGACTTTATGCGAGAGTTCAGGTTTGGCCGTTCTACCAGGGAGCATTTTCTGAAGTTGTTAGGAAGTGTGACGAACGATATTGAGCACAACTTTGTTGACACCATTTCGACTGAGAGGATTATTCAGTGGAGAGCAGCAATTCAGGAACTTGTTAGTGTGGGGTTTGCTGTGGGGTTTGTTTTAGACCACCTTCGTGATATTGCCCGTGCTTATTTCATGAGGAATGTTCAGCCTGCCATCGAAGCTATTGACGCGCACCTTGAGGTTTTAAGGAAGGAGGTGGTAGACTTGGAGGGTCGTCGCGAGCGCCTTGTTTCTAGCACTGGTGATTCTAGCCACTTTGGTGACCAGACTCTTATCTCCGGCCTCTGTTGATGTGATTCCCATTTTTTTTTCTTTACGTTTCCCTTGTCTCCCTTTTTTTTTATGCACTTATTTGGTGGGTTTGCCACAACTTGGGTTTTGTAACTATGAGATGCTACTGCCTTCTTTTCTAGCTACTTATAATGACATGGGACATTTTTATAATGCTTTATAACTTTTTATTGCATATTCTTTTCATGAAAGCATATTACAATTCCTTGTTTTGTGACATAGCCACTTTGAAGAAAAAAAAAGGAAAAAAAAAAGAGAAAAATGATGTCTTAAAAGAAAAGGCAAAAAGGGCGGTTTCGTGACCTTTCACTCTCCTTCCTTCTATGCATGATAACACTTCAGCCATTTCCCATTGATTGGGTCCATCAAGTCCTTGCCATCTGTCTGAGTTAGGCAGTAATATCCAGTGGGGTGTGCCTCCCTTATCACAAAGGGTCCCTCCCACTTAGGCGTAAACTTAGATGGTCCTGTCATGCCTCTTCTGACGTAATCTGCCACTTCAGCACGAGTTGCCCTTCTGCGAATACCCTTTCTCTAGTCATCCTGCCGTAAGCTTCTGTCATCCTTCGCTTGTATCTGCGGCTGCGTTCCTGGGCTTTTTCTCTCTTCTCATCAAGTCTTTTTAGGTCCTCATATCTTTCTGCCGCGAAGACCTTTTTCTCTTTTTCCTTCTCTTTCATTTGCATAACTCGTAGGGAAGGGGTCATTATTTCTGCCGGGCCCATCACTTCTGTTCCGTAGACTAGAGAAAAAGGTGAAAATCTTGTGGCTGAGTTTGGAGAATTCCTGTAGGCCCAAAGGGTGTCTGCCAAATGCGTTGCCCATCCTCCTGTATATTCTTGGCTCATTTTTACTGATGATTTTTATGAGAACTTTGTTCGTCGCCTCCGCTTTCCCATTCCCCTGCAGATAATAGGGCAATGATCGATGGTGTTTAACTTGGTAGAATTCCAGCATCTTCCTTACTTCACTGTTGACAAATGGTGTGCCGTTGTCGCTGATAATTCTATGGGGCACCCCGAACCTTATTATTATATTTTCCTGGATAAAGTTGGCCACTGCTCCTCCAGTAGCTTTGCGAAGTGGCACTGCCTCCACCCACTTGGTGAAGTATTCAGTGGCAACCAGGATCCATATGTATCCACGCGATGGTGGGTTAATGGGCCCCACCAAATCAAGCCCACAAGTGTGGAATGGCCACAGGGTGACCATACTGTTCAATTGCTGTGGGTGGGTGTGAATCAAGTTGGCTTGTACTTGGTAGCTGTGGCATCTTTTTACAAATTCTGCTGTGTCATTTTTCATGGCAGGCCAGTAGTAGCTCATTTGCAGCAAACATCTGTATAACTTTTTCTTTCCTTGGTGCTCTCCATATTCTCCTACGTGCACTTCCCTTATCATACTTTTTGCCTTTTCGGGGCCCAGACAACGCAGCGGGTCTCCATCATACCCCTTTTTGAAGCGGACCTTATTGTGCAAAAAGTAGTGTGTTACTAGCCTTTTAAGCTTATATCGCTCGTTGTGCTTTTGTGGCAGGACACCTTCTACCAGGTACTAAGTGAATGGCTCTCTCCAATCCTTCTTGATAAACACAGCGTAGCTTTCCTCCCTCTCGGCTGCAAGTCGGTAGGTCCTACACTGAACTTGGACTTGGTCCGCATCTTTTCCCATATTCGGCCAGTAAAAGCCTGCCCTTTGGAGTCTGCGGTAAAGGCTGATCACTCCGCAGGACCTGCAAGTCTTGTCGTGCATCTTCTTCAGCTTTCTCTAGGCCTCCTTTTGCCCCACATACCTTGACAGGATCCCTTTCCTAGCATCCTGCGATACAGTTCTCCTCCTACTAGAGTATAGTCTTTTAATGCTTTCAACTCCACAAACTCACTTTCCTTGATCAAGGCCTCCCTTATGGGATTTCGCCAACAATCCTCTTTGCACTGTTCTTCCTGGAACTTTTCCATCAAAACTTCTATGATCGATTCTCCCCTCTTGCTGACTTCTATCTTGGCAATATTTCCTTTGAACATTATTTGCGATCCTAAAGCAGCCAAAGCATCTGCGAACCGATTTTCACCTCTCAGCGCGTGTTCTATTTCAAAGGTTGAAAACCTTTCCTCCATCTTCCGGGCCATTGCCCGATAAGGAGCTAGGCTGGGTTCCTTCAAGGAAAAGCTCCCTATGGTCTGGCAGACCACTAGGTTCGAATCTCCTATCACTTTCAAGTGTTTGACCCCCATCTCAAGTGCCGTGGCTAACCCAGTTAGGTAGGCTTCATATTCTACTGTGTTATTTGAACAGGGGAATTCCAGTTTGAATGATAGCGCTACAGCCTCGTTTTCTTCATGATACAGAATCACTCCCACTCCCCCTGATTGGGTAGTAGAAAACCTATCGAACTTCATTAACCATCGTTCCCAAACTTCCTCTGCCGCAGCTACTTCCACTGGGACTCCATCATCTAGCGAGAATTCTTCTTCTCTTGGGAATTGTGCTAACAGATCTGCTATAGCCTAGCTCTTTACTGCTTTGGGCGTTCCTACTTTCAGATCATATTGTGATAGTTGCAGTAACCATTGGGATATCCTGTCCGAGAGAATTGGCTGTCGTAATAAGGCTTTGATAGCATGAGACTTAGTCATCAGCCACACCTTATAGGCCAGGAAATAGTGTCGTAACCTCTGCGAGGCATACACAATAGCCAAGCATACCCTTTCTGCCCTTAGGTAGCGGGTCTCTGCATCTTTCAAGGCTTGGCTGATGTAGTATACTGGCTGTTCCACTCCATCTCCATCTTCTTGAGCGATCAGCGTGCCTACAGCGTATTGGTTGGTGGCTAAGTATAATACTAGTGGCTTCCTATGGACTGGAGCTTACACGGTAGGGAGGTTTATCATAATCTGCGGCAACCTGTTAAAGGCTGCCTGCTGTACCTCCCCCCATTCAAAACTTTGCCCCTTTCTTAGTAATTTCCCGAAGGCAGAGGTGATGAATGCTAGCCCTGGGATGAATCTTCGAATGTATAAGACCTTCCCCAAGAAACTTTTCAACTCCTTTACTCTAGCTGGAGGTCTCATAATGGCTATGGTTGTAGCCTTGCCTGGGTCCACATCTATTCCTCTACTATGGACCAGAAAACCCAAGAATTTCCTTTAAGATACTCCGAATGTGCACTTGAGGGGATTCATTCTAAGCTTGAAGGTTCTACATCTTTCGAACACTCTTCTCAACACTTAAATGTGCTCTTCTCACTTTTTTTGACTTCACCACTATGTCATCTACATAGTCCTCTAACTCTCGATGCATCATGTCGTGGAATATGGCCGTCATTGATCTTTAATAAGTTGCACTTACGTTCTTCAAGCCAAATGGCATTACTGTATAGTAAAAGTTGCTTATAGGTGTTCTGGAGGCAGTCTTCTCCGCATCCTACGGTGCCATTCTAATTTGGTTGTATCCACTGAACACATCCATAAAGGAGAACATGGAATTTCTAGCTACAGACTCTATTAACAGGTCCATGTTTGGCAATGGGAATTCATCTTTTGGGCGGGCCTTATTAAGATTTCTGAAATCTACACAACACCTTATTTACCCATTCTTCTTCTTTATTGGCACGATGTTGGATAACCAACGTGGATGCTGAATGGGTTTGATGAATCCCGCGGCCAACAACTTCTGTACTTCCTTGACTATTTGTTCTTCTATTTCAGTATGAAAAATTTTGGCAGGCTGGGCTACTGGCCTAGCCTCTAGGTCCACGTTCGACGTGTGCATTACTAACCCAGGATCCAACCCTCGCATTTCATTGTAATTCCATGCAAAGACGTCTTTGTATTCTTTTAACAATAGTATGAACTCCAAATTTTCTTTTTCTGACAACTTTGAACTGATTAGGATGGGCCTTGGCTCATGCGCGCCAGGTCCCAAATCGACTTCCTCCGTCTGTTCTTCCGCTGTAACCTGCATATCCTTATCTGCTATAACCTCATCATCCCTTTCTTCATAATTTCCTTCTTCTGAGTTTTCCTGGGCTATGCAACACATCAGGCTTTTGCGCTGCTCTTCTCGTCTGGGGTCCGCTTGTGTTTCACTCGTGGGCCCCACGCATCTTTATAATTTATACACGATCCTAGCGTCGGGTCCTCGAACCCTAACACATTATGGTGTATCGCCTGGTTCTACGGCAGGCACTTCCTTTCTCTTCTTCTTCCGAGAGAGTAACTCCCTTAGATCGGGCTCTGGGTCATCTTGAATGTTCTCCCACCTAGGGACAAACGTACCCCTCGATTTTGATACTGAAATTTCCCTAGACGGCGCCCATTGGTTGTAAAACATTGTTTCCACTAAATGCGCCTCTCCCTGCTCAAATGGTAATAGG
>NC_134023.1:29063587-29066087 GCF_040712315.1 Castanea sativa
ATTAGTCTCACACTCTCTTGCCTTTTTCCACTCGTAGCTTCGCCTTTTCAGTTCTGCAATGAACTAATAAACTTGATCAAGAAATTCAACTTGTAGTATTAAAACAAATACCAACGGCAAGAAAATATGACAGAAACACTAAATCAAAGGAAGAGGACAAAAGAAAACGATATTCTGGTCTGAGAGATTTGAAACTACAGACAAATTTTTTTTTTTTTTTTTTTATGTCTTTTTTTTCACTTTTTTTTTTTTTTTTTTTTGGGAACTGGGTGCACGATTTTAACCTAGTGCACTTCAACAAAAACAAAAAAAATAAGAACGATGAATGAAGAAGGCAAGAGAGTGTGAGACTAATATCGGGAAAAAGCCAATTTAAGAGTGAAACACGAGTGGGAGTGACATAAACACGTGAGGGAGTGTTGTGAGGAATTGTTTCAAAAGTATGTCTTTCAGGTGTGAAACATCAAATAGGGAAGGAAGAGAGGAGTCGTCCATCATTTTGCAGGCTATGCAACAACAATTTGAACGCATGAATGTGGTGTTTAATGAGATTCGGGATCGGATAGATAGGCAAGACACTGTTATTGCTACTTTGCGTGAGGTGCGTCATCAAAGAGGCCCTAATGCAAGAAGGCAAGAAAGGCGTTCTCACATGAATGATTCTGATGACTACCACGAGGATGAGTTTGAAGATGAAGAAGATCAAGCTTCATTAAACAATGAAGGCAGGTTTGTGCCAAGGAGAGAAAGGCGTGGTAGAGGTTTTCGAAGAGATCCAAGATGGCAAGATGGGACTGACAGGAGCCTAGGAAACATAAAAATGAAGATACCCACATTCCAAGGGAAAAATGATCCAGAAGCATACTTGGAATGGGAGAAGAAGGTGGAGTTAATCTTTGAGTGCCACAACTACTCCGAGGAGAAAAAGGTAAAACTCGCTGTCATTGAGTTTACTGACTATGCTATTTTATGGTGGGATCAACTTGTGATGAACAGAAGGAGAAACCGTGAGAGACCTATTGAGACTTGGGAGGAAATGAAGGCAATCATAAGAAGGCGGTTTGTTCCTAGTCACTACTATACGGACTTGTATCAGAAATTACAGAGTCTTACTCAAGGCTATAGGAGCGTGGATGACTACCACAAGGAGATGGAGATTGCCATGATTCGGGAAAATGTAGAGGAGGATAGAGAAGCTACCATGGCAAGGTTTCTGAATGGGCTGAATCGGGACATTGCGAACGTGGTGGAGTTGCAGCACTACGTGGAGTTGGAGGACATGGTGCACATGACAATAAAGGTGGAACGACAGCTTAAAAGGAAAGGAACTCGGTCATTTCAAAATCCAGGCTCTTCTACTTCATGGAGGTCAAATGGGAGGAAAGACGAAGGGGCTGTTTTCAAGTCCAAATCCGAACCACAAAAAAGGAGAGATGAAGCTCCCAGTGTCAACAAAGGTAAAAATGAATCCCAGACTCGTAATCGTGATATTAAGTGTTTTCGTTTTTTGGGAGTAAGTCATATTGCTTCACAATGCCCAAATAAGAGGACCATGATCGCACATATTGATGGAGAGGTGGAAACTGAAAGCGAGGAAGATGATGACCAGATTCCATCACTTGAGGATGCTTGTCATGATGAAGTGGAGTATCCGGTGGAGGGGAGTCGCTTGTTGCAAGGCGTGCTTTAAGTGCCCAAGTCAAAGAGGATGACATGGAACAACAAAGGGAGAACATTTTTCACACTAGACGCCACGTCAACAACAAGGTATGTAGTATGATTATAGATGGGGGGAGCTGTACTAATGTGGCTAGTACTACTTTAGTTGAAAAATTGAATTTACCTACCCTGAAACACCCTAGACCATATAAGTTGCAGTGGTTGAATGATTGTGGAGAAGTTAAAGAAATGTTCCTTTTGCATGGACAAAGTTGTATTTCTGGGTTATGTTGTTAGCGCGAAAGGAATTGAGGTGGTTGAGGAAAAGGTGAAGGCTATCAAGGAATGGCCCACACCTAAGTCAGTCACTGAGGTAAGAAGTTTTCACGGTTTGGCTAGTTTTTATCGCCAATTTGTCAAAGATTTCAATACACTAGCTGCACCACTCACTGAAATTGTTAAAAAATCTGTTGGTTTTAAATGGGGAAGTGAGCAAGATTGTGCATTTAATGAAATTAAAGAAAGATTATGTGGTGCTCCTTTATTAGCATTACCTGATTTTTCTAAAACTTTTGAGATTGAATGTGATGCCTCAGGAATAGGTATTGAAGCTGTTTTGATGCACGAGAAGCGGCCGATAGCCTATTTTAGTGAAAAGCTAAATAGGGCAGCTTTGAACTACCCAACATATGACAAGGAGCTTTATGCATTGGTGAGGGCATTGGAGACTTGGCAACACTACCTTTGGCCGAAAGAATTTGTCATACATACTGATCATGAGTCCTTGAAGCACCTGAAGGGACAAGGTAAGTTAAATAGAAGACATGCCAAGTGGGTGGAA
>NC_134023.1:29071087-29088587 GCF_040712315.1 Castanea sativa
TCCTAGGAGTATTGTGTCTGATCGTGATGTTAAGTTCCTTAGTTATTTTGGAAAGTCTTGTGGGGAAAATTGGGAACTAAACTATTGTTTTCGACTACTTGTCACCCCCAAACAGATGGACAAACTGAGGTAGTGAATAGAACTTTATCTACTTTGTTGCGTACAATAATTCAAAAGAACTTGAAAAATTGGGAGGAATGTTTGCCATTCATTGAGTTTGCATATAATCGGAGTATTCATTCTACCACTAATTTTTCACCATTTGAGATTGCTTATTGTTTTAATCCACTAACACCTTTGGATTTGCTACCTTTACCAGTTAATGAAATGACTAGTTTGGATGGTGAGAAGAAAGCTGAGATGGTGAAGAAACTCCATAAAAGTGTACGGCAACATATAGAGAAGAAGAATGAGCAATATGCGACTAAAGCCAACAAGGGCCGTCGACAAGTCCTCTTTGAACCGGGTGATTGGGTTTGGGTGCAATGAGAAAAGAAAGATTTCCAGCTCGTAGGCGGTCTAAGCTGCATCCTAGAGGGGATGGTCCATTTCAAGTCCTTGAGAGAATCAATGATAAGGCATACAAGTTGGATCTTCCAGGTGAGTATAACATTAGTGCTACATTTAATGTTTCTGATCTTTCTCCTTTTGATGTAGGTGACGATTCGAGGATGAATCCTTTTGAAGAGAGGGCGAATGATGAGAATCAACAAGCATTCAAGGATCCATTGCATGTTCCAGTTGGACCTATTACAAGAGCAAGATCCAAGAGGATCCAAGAAGCACTTAATGGGCTGATTTAAGAGATTTGGGCTGATTCTAACGCAGGACATTCCTAGCTTGGCTCAAAGGAAGATGAAAGTGTAATAAATTTAATTCAAGCTACTTAGGGCTGATCTGGCTTAATTGGGAGTTATTTATGGCATGAATTAATGGCTGATTGACTTTCCAGCTCTATATCAGTTAAGGCAGATTTTTTCCTATTTTGCATATGCTAATTTCAGACCAAATCAACTTTTATTTAGGGTTTTATTATTTAGTACGTTTTTTAGGTATTTTCCTTGTTTTTAGGTGCATTTAATGCTTTTAGGTCAAACTTGATTCCTGATATGGTAAGGTATCAATTAGGAGTTATTTCAGAATATATTTTCTTGTCTGTCAAGTTTTGTGGAGTCCTTAAATAGGCTCTGAAGTCTGTAAACGTTTTTCAGATTATTATTGAATAAAATTCAGAAAAGGTGAGGCTTTGCTCTCTTTTGGTTCTTCAAGAACTGTGAACTTATCAAGGATTCTTCCTTGTGGCGTTCAAACTTTATACCTTTGGTTCGTGATTCTTTATAATCATTGGGTCAAGGTCAACTTATACCTTTGGTTCGCGTTTCGATTATAAACGTTGGGTCGGGGTTTCTATCAAAAATCTGAATTTTAGCTTTCTTGGGCAAGTATTCTAATATTTTTGTTGGGTCTCAAAGTGTGTCAATTGAGGTTCGCATCAGCAGGAAACACAAAAATGGGTTTTTCCCCCTCCCCACCGCCAGACCATACCCCCTTACCTCTGACCCATGACCTCACCATTTCCTGTATTGGCTGGGTACAGGTTGGTGGTGCCTGGGCCTTGCGCGTGCCTTGCTTCCATACTTATTCAAATTCTCGTCTCGCTGCTCATTCGTGCCGCGGTCGATCGTCAAACCGCCTAGTCTATCGCTCATTTTTTTTTGGCTTCTTTTGGCATGGGCCGTTTCGCCCGACTCCTTATTTATGGCTTGCATCTTCAAAGGGCTGGGCCTTGCTTGATTATGAGCCGTTCCAAGCCTTTGTTCCCAGCCCCTATTACTTGCTTCCTGCCACACAATTCTGTTGTGCCTGCCGTGAGGTTTACTTGACCCACACCTGCTGGGCCACTTTAGACCTTTTTCTATTTATTCTTTCTCCAAAGGTCCAATGATCTTTCTGGGACCTTTGGTACTTGCGGGCTCCCATTGTCCCACCTACTTTCATTTGGGCGTCCTTGGCCCACTTGCACTCTTGGGCATCCTTGGCCTTTTTTCAATTCTATACTTCCCATGGGCTTTTACTAACTTCTTAGACTTCCTCGGCCCAAGTATTTTTCACCTTTCCCTTGGGGTTCATGGGTTTTCCACGATCCCTTACTTTCTTTACTTGCATTACTGATGAGAATCAACAAGCATTCAAGGATCCATTGCATGTTCTTGTTGGGCCTATTACAAGAGCAAGATCCAAGAAGATCCAAGAAGCACTTAATGGGCTGATTCAAGAGATTTGGGCTGATTCTAACGCAGGATGTTCCAAGCTTGGCCCAAAGGAAGATGAAAGTGTAGTAAATTTAATTCAAGCTATTTAGGGCTGATCTGACTTAATTGGGAGTGATTTATGGCATGAATTAATGGCTGATTGACTTTCCAAATTTCCGTATCGCTTAAGGCAGATTTTTTCCTATTTTGGATCTGCTAATTTCAGACCAAATCAGCTTTTATTCAGGGTTTTATTATTTAGTACGTTTTTTAGGTATTTTCCTTGTTTTTAGGTGCATTTAATGCTTTTAGGTCAAATTTGATTCCTGATATGGTAAGGTATCAATTAGGAGTTATGTTAGAATATATTTTCTTGTCTGTCAAGTTTTATGGAGCCCTTAAATAGGCCCTAAAGTCTGTAAACGTTTTTCAGAAAATTATTGAATAAAATTCAGAAAAGGTGAGGTTTTGCTCTCTTTTGGTTCTTCAAGAACTGTGAACTTATCAAGGATTCTTCCTTGTGGCGTTCAAACTTTATACCTTTGGTTCGTGATTCTTTATAATCATTGGGTCAAGGTCAACTTATACCTTTGGTTCGCGTTTCGATTATAAACGTTGGGTCGGGGTTTCTATCAAAAATCTGAATTTTAGCTTTCTTGGGCAAGTATTCTAATATTTTTGTTGGGTCTCAAAGTGTGTCAATTGAGGTTCGCATCAGCAGGAAACACAAAAATGGGTTTTTCCCCCTCCCCACCGCCAGACCATACCCCCTTACCTCTGACCCATGACCTCACCATTTCCTGTATTGGCTGGGTACAGGTTGGTGGTGCCTGGGCCTTGCGCGTGCCTTGCTTCCATACTTATTCAAATTCTGTCTCGTCGCTCATTCGTCCGCCGCAGTCTGATCGTCAAACTGCCTAGTCTACTGCTCATTTTTTTTTTGGCTTCTTTTGGCATGGGCTGTTTCGCCTGACTCCTTATTTATGGCTTGCATCTTCAAAGGGCTGGGCCTTGCTTGATTATGAGCCGTTCCAAGCCTTTGTTCCCAGCCCCTATTACTTGCTTCCTGCCACACAATTCTGTTGTGCTCGCCGTGAGGTTTACTTGACCCACACCTGCTGGGCCACTTTAGACCTTTTTCTATTTATTCTTTCTCCAAAGGTCCAATGATCTTTCTGGGACCTTTGGTACTTGCGGGCTCCCATTGTCCCACCTACTTTCATTTGGGCGTCCTTGGCCCACTTGCTCTCTTGGGCATCCTTGGCCTTTTTTCAATTCTATACTTCCCATGGGCTTTTACTAACTTCTTAGACTTCCTCGGCCCAAGTATTTTTCACCTTTCCCTTGGGGTTCATGGGTTTTCCACGATCCCTTACTTTCTTTACTTGCATTACTGATGAGAATCAACAAGCATTCAAGGATCCATTGCATGTTCTTGTTGGGCCTATTACAAGAGCAAGATCCAAGAAGATCCAAGAAGCACTTAATGGGCTGATTCAAGAGATTTGGGCTGATTCTAACGCAGGATGTTCCAAGCTTGGCCCAAAGGAAGATGAAAGTGTAGTAAATTTAATTCAAGCTATTTAGGGCTGATCTGACTTAATTGGGAGTGATTTATGGCATGAATTAATGGCTGATTGACTTTCCAGCTCTGTATCAGTTAAGGCAGATTTTTTCCTATTTTGGATCTGCTAATTTCAGACCAAATCAGCTTTTATTCAGGGTTTTATTATTTAGTACGTTTTTTAGGTATTTTCCTTGTTTTTAGGTGCATTTAATGCTTTTAGGTCAAATTTGATTCCTGATATGGTAAGGTATCAATTAGGAGTTATGTTAGAATATATTTTCTTGTCTGTCAAGTTTTATGGAGCCCTTAAATAGGCCCTAAAGTCTGTAAACGTTTTTCAGAAAATTATTGAATAAAATTCAGAAAAGGTGAGGTTTTGCTCTCTTTTGGTTCTTCAAGAACTGTGAACTTATCAAGGATTCTTCCTTGTGGCGTTCAAACTTTATACCTTTGGTTCGTGATTCTTTATAATCATTGGGTCAAGGTCAACTTATACCTTTGGTTCGCGTTTCGATTATAAACGTTGGGTCGGGGTTTCTATCAAAAATCTGAATTTTAGCTTTCTTGGGCAAGTATTCTAATATTTTTGTTGGGTCTCAAAGTGTGTCAATTGAGGTTCGCATCAGCAGGAAACACAAAAATGGGTTTTTCCCCCTCCCCACCGCCAGACCATACCCCCTTACCTCTGACCCATGACCTCACCATTTCCTGTATTGGCTGGGTACAGGTTTGTGGTGCATGGGCCTTGCGCGTGACATGCTACCATACTTATTCAAATTCTCGTCTGCGTCGCTCATTCGTCCGCCGTCGATCGTCAAACTGCCTAGTCTACTGCTCATTTTTTTTTTTGGCTTCTTTTGGCATGGGCTGTTTCGCCTGACTCCTTATTTATGGCTTGCATCTTCAAAGGGCTGGGCCTTGCTTGATTATGAGCCGTTCCAAGCCTTTGTTCCCAGCCCCTATTACTTGCTTCCTGCCACACAATTCTGTTGTGCCTGCCGTGAGGTTTACTTGACCCACACCTGCTGGGCCACTTTAGACCTTTTTCTATTTATTCTTTCTCCAAAGGTCCAATGATCTTTCTGGGACCTTTGGTACTTGCGGGCTCCCATTGTCCCACCTACTTTCATTTGGGCGTCCTTGGCCCACTTGCTCTCTTGGGCATCCTTGGCCTTTTTTCAATTCTATACTTCCCATGGGCTTTTACTAACTTCTTAGACTTCCTCGGCCCAAGTATTTTTCACCTTTCCCTTGGGGTTCATGGGTTTTCCACGATCCCTTACTTTCTTTACTTGCATTACTGATGAGAATCAACAAGCATTCAAGGATCCATTGCATGTTCTTGTTGGGCCTATTACAAGAGCAAGATCCAAGAAGATCCAAGAAGCACTTAATGGGCTGATTCAAGAGATTTGGGCTGATTCTAACGCAGATGTTCCAAGCTTGGCCCAAAGGAAGATGAAAGTGTAGTAAATTTAATTCAAGCTATTTAGGGCTGATCTGACGTATTGGGGAGAGATTTATGGCATGAATAAATGGCTGATTGACTTTCCAAATTTCCGTATCGCTTAAGGCAGATTTTTTCCTATTTTGGATCTGCTAATTTCAGACCAAATCAGCTTTTATTCAGGGTTTTATTATTTAGTACGTTTTTTAGGTATTTTCCTTGTTTTTAGGTGCATTTAATGCTTTTAGGTCAAATTTGATTCCTGATATGGTAAGGTATCAATTAGGAGTTATGTTAGAATATATTTTCTTGTCTGTCAAGTTTTATGGAGCCCTTAAATAGGCCCTAAAGTCTGTAAACGTTTTTCAGAAAATTATTGAATAAAATTCAGAAAAGGTGAGGTTTTGCTCTCTTTTGGTTCTTCAAGAACTGTGAACTTATCAAGGATTCTTCCTTGTGGCGTTCAAACTTTATACCTTTGGTTCGTGATTCTTTATAATCATTGGGTCAAGGTCAACTTATACCTTTGGTTCGCGTTTCGATTATAAACGTTGGGTCGGGGTTTCTATCAAAAATCTGAATTTTAGCTTTCTTGGGCAAGTATTCTAATATTTTTGTTGGGTCTCAAAGTGTGTCAATTGAGGTTCGCATCGCCAGGAAACACAAAAATGGGTTTTTCCCCCTCCCCACCGCCGACCATACCCCTTACCTCGACCCATGACCTCACCATTTCCCGTATTGGCCGGGTACGGAGTTGGTGGTGCCCGGGCCTTGCGCGTGCCTTGCTTCCATACTTATTCAAATTTCGTCTCGTCGCTCATTCGTCTGCCGCAGTCTGATCGTCAAACTGCCTAGTCTACTGCTCATTTTTTTTTTTGGCTTCTTTTGGCATGGGCTGTTTCGCCTGACTCCTTATTTATGGCTTGCATCTTCAAAGGGCTGGGCCTTGCTTGATTATGAGCCGTTCCAAGCCTTTGTTCCCAGCCCCTATTACTTGCTTCCTGCCACACAATGTTGTGCCTGCCGTGAGGTTTACTTGACCCACACCTGCTGGGCCACTTTAGACCTTTTTCTATTTATTCTTTCTCCAAAGGTCCAATGATCTTTCTGGGACCTTTGGTACTTGCGGGCTCCCATTGTCCCACCTACTTTCATTTGGGTGTCCTTGGCCCACTTGCTCTCTTGGGCATCCTTGGCCTTTTTTCAATTCTATACTTCCCATGGGCTTTTACTAACTTCTTAGACTTCCTCGGCCCAAGTATTTTTCACCTTTCCCTTGGGGTTCATGGGTTTTCCACGATCCCTTACTTTCTTTACTTGCATTACTGATGAGAATCAACAAGCATTCAAGGATCCATTGCATGTTCTTGTTGGGCCTATTACAAGAGCAAGATCCAAGAAGATCCAAGAAGCACTTAATGGGCTGATTCAAGAGATTTGGGCTGATTCTAACGCAGGATGTTCCAAGCTTGGCCCAAAGGAAGATGAAAGTGTAGTAAATTTAATTCAAGCTATTTAGGGCTGATCTGACTTAATTGGGAGTGATTTATGGCATGAATTAATGGCTGATTGACTTTTCAGCTCTGTATCAGTTAAGGCAGATTTTTTCCTATTTTGGATCTGCTAATTTCAGACCAAATCAGCTTTTATTTAGGGTTTTATTATTTAGTACGTTTTTTAGGTATTTTCCTTGTTTTTACGTGCATTTAATGCTTTTTAGGTCAAACTTGATTCCTGATATGGTAAGGTATCAATTAGAAGTTATTTTAGAATATATTTTCTTGTCTGTCAAGTTTTGTGGAGTCCTTAAATAGGCTCGAAGTCCGTAAACGTTTTTCGATTATTATTGAATAAAATTCGAAAAGGTGAGGCTTTGCTCTCTTTTGGTTCTTCAAGAAGCTGTGAACTTATCAAGGATTCTTCCTTGTGGCGTTCAAACTTTATACCTTTGGTTCGTGATTCTTTATAATCATTGGGTCAAGGTCAACTTATACCTTTGGTTCGCGTTTCGATTATAAACGTTGGGTCGGGGTTTCTATCAAAAATCTGAATTTTAGCTTTCTTGGGCAAGTATTCTAATATTTTTGTTGGGTCTCAAAGTGTGTCAATTGAGGTTCGCATCGCCAGGAAACACAAAAATGGGTTTTTCCCCCTCCCCACCGCCGACCATACCCCTTACCTCGACCCATGACCTCACCATTTCCCGTATTGGCCGGGTACGGAGTTGGTGGTGCTCGGGCCTTGCGCGTGCCTTGCTTCCATACTTATTCAAATTCTGCCTGCTACTCATCTGTTTGCCGCAGTCTGATTGTCAAACTGCCCAGTCTGCTGCTCTTTTTTTTTTGGCTTCTTTTGGCATGGGCTGTTTCGCTTGACTCCTTATTTATGGCTTGCATCTTCAAAGGGCTGGGCCTTGCTTGATTGTGAGCCATTCCAAGCCTTTGTTCCCAACCCCTATTACTTGCTTCCTGCCACACAATTCTGTTGTGCCTGTTGTGAGGTTTACTTGACCCACGCCTGCTGGGCCACTTTGGACCTTTTCTATTTATTCTTTCTCCAAAGGCCCAATGATCTTACTGGGACCTTTGCTACTTGCGGGCTCCCATTGTCCCACCTACTTTCATTTGGGCGTCCTTGGCCCACTTGCTCTCTTGGGCATCCTTGGCCCTTTTTCAATTATATACTTCCCATGGGCTTTTACTAACTTCTTGGACTTCCTCGGCCCAAGTATTTTTCACCTTTCCCTTAGGGTTCATGGGTTTTCCACGGTCCCTTACTTTCTTTACTTGCATTACTGATGAGAATCAACAAGCATTCAAGGATCCATTGCATGTTCTTGTTGGGCCTATTACAAGAGCAAGATCCAAGAAGATCCAAGAAGCACTTAATGGGCTGATTCAAGAGATTTGGGCTGATTCTAACGCAGGATGTTCCAAGCTTGGCCCAAAGGAAGATGAAAGTGTAGTAAATTTAATTCAAGCTATTTAGGGCTGATCTGACTTAATTGGGAGTGATTTATGGCATGAATTAATGGCTGATTGACTTTCCAGCTCTGTATCAGTTAAGGCAGATTTTTTCCTATTTTGGATCTGCTAATTTCAGACCAAATCAGCTTTTATTCAGGGTTTTATTATTTAGTACGTTTTTTAGGTATTTTCCTTGTTTTTAGGTGCATTTAATGCTTTTAGGTCAAATTTGATTCCTGATATGGTAAGGTATCAATTAGGAGTTATGTTAGAATATATTTTCTTGTCTGTCAAGTTTTATGGAGCCCTTAAATAGGCCCTAAAGTCTGTAAACGTTTTTCAGAAAATTATTGAATAAAATTCAGAAAAGGTGAGGCTTTGCTCTCTTTTGGTTCTTCAAGAACTGTGAACTTATCAAGGATTCTTCCTTGTGGCGTTCAAACTTTATACCTTTGGTTCGTGATTCTTTATAATCATTGGGTCAAGGTCAACTTATACCTTTGGTTCGCGTTTCGATTATAAACGTTGGGTCGGAGTTTCTATCAAAAATCTGAATTTTAGCTTTCTTGGGCAAGTATTCTAATATTTTTGTTGGGTCTCAAAGTGTGTCAATTGAGGTTCGCATCAGCAGGAAACACAAAAATGGGTTTTTCCCCCTCCCCACCGCCGTACCATACCCCTACCTCGACCCATGACCTCACCATTTCCCGTATTGGCCGGGTACGGGTTGGTGGTGCCTGGCCTTGCGCGTGCCTTGCTTCCATACTTATTCAAATTCTCGTCTGCTGCTCATTCGTCCGCCGCAGTCGATCGTCAAACCGCCTAGTCTATCGCTCATTTTTTTTTTTTGGCTTCTTTTGGCATGGGTCGTTTCGCCCGACTCCTTATTTATGGCTTGCATCTTCAAAGGGCTGGGCCTTGCTTGATTATGAGCCGTTCCAAGCCTTTGTTCCCAGCCCCTATTACTTGCTTCCTGCCACACAATTCTGTTGTGCCTGCCGTGAGGTTTACTTGACCCACACCTGCTGGGCCACTTTAGACCTTTTTCTATTTATTCTTTCTCCAAAGGTCCAATGATCTTTCTGGGACCTTTGGTACTTGCGGGCTCCCATTGTCCCACCTACTTTCATTTGGGTGTCCTTGGCCCACTTGCTCTCTTGGGCATCCTTGGCCTTTTTTCAATTCTATACTTCCCATGGGCTTTTACTAACTTCTTAGACTTCCTCGGCCCAAGTATTTTTCACCTTTCCCTTGGGGTTCATGGGTTTTCCACGATCCCTTACTTTCTTTACTTGCATTACTGATGAGAATCAACAAGCATTCAAGGATCCATTGCATGTTCTTGTTGGGCCTATTACAAGAGCAAGATCCAAGAAGATCCAAGAAGCACTTAATGGGCTGATTCAAGAGATTTGGGCCGATTCTAACGCGGGATGTTCCAAGCTTGGCCCAAAGGAAGATGAAAGTGTAGTAAATTTAATTCAAGCTATTTAGGGCTGATCCGACTTAATTGGGAGTGATTTATGGCATGAATTAATGGCTGATTGACTTTTCGGCTACGTATCAGTTAAGGCAGATTTTTTCCTATTTTGGATCTGCTAATTTCAGACCAAATCAGCTTTTATTTAGGGTTTTATTATTTAGTACGTTTTTTAGGTATTTTCCTTGTTTTTACGTGCATTTAATGCTTTTTAGGTCAAACTTGATTCCTGATATGGTAAGGTATCAATTAGGAGTTATTTCAGAATATATTTTCTTGTCTGTCAAGTTTTGTGGAGTCCTTAAATAGGCTCTGAAGTCTGTAAACGTTTTTCAGATTATTATTGAATAAAATTCAGAAAAGGTGAGGTTTTGCTCTCTTTTGGTTCTTCAAGAACTGTGAACTTATCAAGGATTCTTCCTTGTGGCGTTCAAACTTTATACCTTTGGTTCGTGATTCTTTATAATCATTGGGTCAAGGTCAACTTATACCTTTGGTTCGCGTTTCGATTATAAACGTTGGGTCGGAGTTTCTATCAAAAATCTGAATTTTAGCTTTCTTGGGCAAGTATTCTAATATTTTTGTTGGGTCTCAAAGTGTGTCAATTGAGGTTCGCATCAGCAGGAAACACAAAAATGGGTTTTTCCCCCTCCCCACCGCCAGACCATACCCCCTTACCTCTGACCCATGACCTCACCATTTCCTGTATTGGCTGGGTACAGGTTGGTGGTGCCTGGGCCTTGCGCGTGCCTTGCTTCCATACTTATTCAAATTCTGTCTGCTGCTCATCTGTCTGCCGCAGTCTGATCGTCAAACTGCCTAGTCTACTGCTCATTTTTTTTTTTGGCTTCTTTTGGCATGGGCTGTTTCGCCTGACTCCTTATTTATGGCTTGCATCTTCAAAGGGCTGGGCCTTGCTTGATTATGAGCCGTTCCAAGCCTTTGTTCCCAGCCCCTATTACTTGCTTCCTGCCACACAATTCTGTTGTGCCTGCCGTGAGGTTTACTTGACCCACACCTGCTGGGCCACTTTAGACCTTTTTCTATTTATTCTTTCTCCAAAGGTCCAATGATCTTTCTGGGACCTTTGGTACTTGCGGGCTCCCATTGTCCCACCTACTTTCATTTGGGTGTCCTTGGCCCACTTGCACTCTTGGGCATCCTTGGCCTTTTTTCAATTCTATACTTCCCATGGGCTTTTACTAACTTCTTAGACTTCCTCGGCCCAAGTATTTTTCACCTTTCCCTTGGGGTTCATGGGTTTTCCACGATCCCTTACTTTCTTTACTTGCATTACTGATGAGAATCAACAAGCATTCAAGGATCCATTGCATGTTCTTGTTGGGCCTATTACAAGAGCAAGATCCAAGAAGATCCAAGAAGCACTTAATGGGCTGATTCAAGAGATTTGGGCTGATTCTAACGCAGGATGTTCCAAGCTTGGCCCAAAGGAAGATGAAAGTGTAGTAAATTTAATTCAAGCTATTTAGGGCTGATCTGACTTAATTGGGAGTGATTTATGGCATGAATTAATGGCTGATTGACTTTCCATTTCGTATCGCTTAAGGCAGATTTTTTCCTATTTTGGATATGCTAATTTCAGACCAAATCAGCTTTTATTTAGGGTTTTATTATTTAGTACGTTTTTTAGGTATTTTCCTTGTTTTTACGTGCATTTAATGCTTTTTAGGTCAAACTTGATTCCTGATATGGTAAGGTATCAATTAGGAGTTATTTCAGAATATATTTTCTTGTCTGTCAAGTTTTGTGGAGTCCTTAAATAGGCTCTGAAGTCTGTAAACGTTTTTCAGATTATTATTGAATAAAATTCAGAAAAGGTGAGGCTTTGCTCTCTTTTGGTTCTTCAAGAACTGTGAACTTATCAAGGATTCTTCCTTGTGGCGTTCAAACTTTATACCTTTGGTTCGTGATTCTTTATAATCATTGGGTCAAGGTCAACTTATACCTTTGGTTCGCGTTTCTCTTACAAACGTTGGGTCAGGGTTTCTATCATAAATCTGATTTTTAGCTTTCCTGGGTTAAATATTCCAATATTTTTGTTGGGTCTCAAAGCGTGTCGATTGAGGTTCGCATCAATTACTTTGGGCCTGCTGTAGCAGCCGTGGCCCATTCTCACTTTTCTACATCCACACAGCCCATGGGTTTGTTGTTACTTTCTTCCGGGCCTTTTTAGGCCCACTTACTTCCTCAGGATCCATTTATTCGCTTTTTAGACCCACTATACGTTATTCTTGCCACTTGCTTAATGGCATTTTTACAATACTTTCTTTTGCCCTTGACTTTAGGCCTTCCTCCCTGCTGGGCTCGCAAAAAAAAAAAAGAGCATCTACAGTAGTATAGATGGATTTTAAGTTTGAAAACCAAAGGGGGAGTTGTCCCATTTTATAGGCTATGTTTTAGGTAAAAGCTAAAATTTAGGAGTTTTTAAATTAGCAATTTTACATATATATAACCTTATTATATATGAACCGGTAAATTTGAGGGAATTTTGGGCATCAAAATTGAGGATTCCAAATAAAGGAAGCCCTTAAGTAGTAATATAGATAATAAAAGCTGGGTTAGAAAAATAGTTGATTTTTTTTTTTTTTTTTGTGTGTGGATAATTTGATAGTTCTAATGGACGTGTAGCTCTTGCCATCTAATGAGCTTCTTATCCAAATCCAATGGAATTCAAATGGGAATTACATTTGACATGGTGGGTTCGATAAGACCACCTTGCGAAAGCTCTACAAATTTTAATATTTGAGATAAAAAGATAATAATATGTTTTTTTAGATTAATTATTGAATTGAGATTTATGCTTAACTCTACTTTCAATTGTTTTAAGGATTCTTTCTAAATATTCAATTTGGAATTTTTCATATATATATATATATATATATATAGAGAGAGAGAGAGAGAGAGAGAGAGAGAGAGAGAGAGAGAGAGTAATTTACTTAAAAGTACGTAATAATCATTCATTTAATTATTATTTTAAATAAAATTATATT
Organism: Castanea sativa; assembly: GCF_040712315.1. NCBI lineage: Eukaryota > Viridiplantae > Streptophyta > Magnoliopsida > Fagales > Fagaceae > Castanea > Castanea sativa. Next base: position 29,083,811 of record NC_134023.1, read on the forward strand.
TTTTTTATAAGTTTAGGAAAGGGTTTGGCTCCAAAAAAGTTTGGAACCTTGGGCTTCAACTACCAATAGGAAGATGGCATGTGCCTTGTCACATGCATTGCACATGACTCACTTGATTGGTAGGGCTAAATGAGTCATGAGTCATGTACATGCACATGACAAGTACAAATGTCATCTTCTTATTGGTAATTGGAGCCCAAGGCTCTAAACATGTTTAGAGTCAAACTCTGTCCATTAGTTTAAGGGGAATTATACTGTACCATCCTAAACTATACCATAGATTACACTTTGCACCCTAAATTTTTTGAATGTACATTTTGCACCCTAAACTATGATCCTTATTATACTTTGCACCTCGACGTTAAGTTTGTCGTTAACTTGGATGAAAAAGTATAACATAATGTGAAATGACCCAATTGCTCTTCTTCTCAATTCATTCAAAACAAAGAAGAAATTACACTTTACCACCCTAAACTTAATATTTTCATCCACGTTAATGGCAAACTTAACGTTGAAGTGTAAAGTGTAACAAGAGTCTTAGTTTAGGGTGCAAAACGTGCATTTAAAAAGTTTAGGGTACAAAGTGTAATCTAGGGTATAGTTTAGGGTGATAAAGTGTAATTTCTCCCATAAGTTTATGAGAAGTACTATGTCTACAGCATTTTTATAGCACTTTCACAATAAATCATAGGTAGTAAGTGGTTATTTATTCTAATCTGAACCAACTACTTAAATTACTTTGTTGCCCACAGTAACAACTAATAACAATCTACCACTTAAGATTTGTTGTGAAAGTATTGTGGATATAGTATTTTTCTACATTAATACCCAAAATCGTGTAACATATTAGGCTTAAAATAGTATATATTAAACTAGCTTCATCACACGCGTTTTGCGAGTGCGATGAGATTTTTTTTTTGGATCTAGCATCATAATTTTCATTTAAAAAAAATTTGGATAAGTTTTTTTTTTTTGAAGACATGGATTAGTAGGAGAGTGTCCTATTTTGTAAGCATTTTAAGTAGAGTTGGATATATATTTCTACCGGGTTGTCCACAAGTTTTCTCACTGTTAAAGGTAACGTTTAGGAGTATTTTTAAACCACATAAAAGTCCAATCCAAAGAGGGGAATCATTTTATCTATACTACTATTTAAGGAGCTTCTCCTGTTTGGGATCCTCAATTTAGATGCCCAAAATACTCTCAACTTCATTTTTTTCTAAGGCTCAAATCATAGGGTTAGACATGTAAAATTAGTAATTTAAAAAATCCTAATTTTTATGCAAATTATAAAACAAAAACTGTTTTTTCTCCTACCTCCACATTTCTCTCTCACGTTAGTTGTCAAGCACTAATAAAACTTCTCATTTTTGAAAATATATTAAAAAAAATGCTCTTTTTCCCCCACAAACCTACCATTTTTTTATTATCCCTAAACTGTTTTTTTTCACCTCCACATTTCTCTCATGCATTATCAATACTACTATTTAAGAAACTTCCCCTGTTTGAGAACCTCAATTTAGATGCCCAAAATACCCTCAAATTCATCTATTTCTAAGGCTTAAATCATAGGGTTAGACATGTAAAATTAATAATTTAAAGACTCCTAATTTTTAGCTAAATTAAATTTTAAAAAAAAACAGTTTTTTCTCTTACCTCTACATTTCTCTCTCACGTTAGTTGTCAAGTACTAGTACACCATTTTTTTTTGAAAAAGTATAAAAAATAAAACTGCCTTTTTTTTTCTACTCAAACGTACTATTTTTTTTTTATCACTAAATTGTTTTTTTCCGACCTCCACATTTCCCTCACACATTAGTAGTTAAGTACTAATACAACTTCTTCTTAAAATAAAAAATAAAATAAAATTTCCATAAGTAAAACGTGTAAACCCAAAAACTAAAAAAATAAAAAGCCTCATCGCATGTGTGAAGCGCGTGTGATGAGGCTAGTAAATAGTATAGATAATGACTTGTAAATTTATGAAACCTCAAAATCTTAGGTGATGAAGTATTATAAGTTTCTGTTTTTTTTTTAAAAAAAATTTAAATCATAATTGATGATGCTCGAAAATTAGTAGGTTGAATACTCTAGGCTTCAATGGTTGCATGACTTGAAAACAAAGAAAGAGACTATCGAAGATAACCGGGGTGAACTGGCTAAGGACCCTCCGACAATTAAGTCAGTATTCTCTCTAAACCTAAACTGTAGTGAGTGAGTGAATAGTAAAACATACCCTAGTTGGATGAGGCTTGGTCCCTTTTGTAGAGAGTTTGGAGTGGGTCTACTTGTTAGGTTCCACTAACATTGTGGGAGATGTGTGGACTTGGTGGGGAGAGTGGAGCAAATTTCGGGGAATTCACCCCACGTTTCGAGATGAGAGTTAGTGGTCTAATCATTCGAAATTGTGGAAAATGTTTAGAAATTTACTAAGTATTTATTGGTCATCCATACATTCTCATGGTATGGACATCCATGTTCTCTTTGGGCGACCAGATCCTCTTTGGAAGACTAGTGACATGCTTGGACATAATTATGGTAAAACTCTAAAGCCTAAGGTTAGTTTAGGCCCAATTAAACATAATTAGTTGAGGAAGGTTTTATGAAAGATATAACTCTTGTATGAGCTAAATTAATCTATTTTTGGAAAAGGTCACTAAAACCTTAGGGCATGCGTACACAGACACACATATGTGTACGCATGCTCCAGATCCATGTACGTAAGCTTCGTGCATGCGTACGTGTACATGAGCATGTGTATACATGCTAGGGTTCCGAAAACTATGAAATGAAAGTTTTTTGCATTAAAGCTAAGGTTTGAAATGAATCTCATATCGTCTAGGAGCCATTCCAAACTCCCATTTTCTCAGTATAAAAAGCTGTGCATGGTACCTTGTCAAAACACAGAAGATCCTAGGGGAAAACCTAAGATTCACTAGAAATAGTAAATCAAAGAGGGAGTTTTTCACAAAACATCCTTAAGTCAATTTTCTTTTAATTGGGACCTTTTGTGGCCTTGATCTTTGAGTTTTGAAGTTTACTAATCAATTTTGTTTGGTTGTAAATAGATTTGACTGAGGAGAACCATCAAAATCAAGTTAAGAAGCTTTTTGTTTGAGGTAATGTTCTAAATCTTTTTGTTTTCTTTTCTCATTTTAATTTCTATTTTCTTTGCTTTCTTGCTTTTATTATATGATAATATGCCTGTTTAGTTTATGTTCCCTTTACTTTGTGGTTATTTTAGCATGTTAAGTTGTTAGATTTATCATTTTTAGTTTCTACTCTATTTTTATGCTTTGCTTTCCTAGGTTAGGATTTTTGGGTGTGTATGCGTATGCATGCTCGAAGTATGCGTATGCATACAATTGAGCTGCGTATGTAGACCTTATGTATGTGTATGCGTACTCAAGCGCAAAACCCTAATTCAACCTTTTTTGCTTCTAGTTCTTTATTCTGTTTATGCAATATGCTTTTGTCTTGCCTTGTTTTGTGCTTCTTAGTCCTCTATTCTTTGTTTAAGTGTTTGTTTATTCTTCACATGTTAGATTAGGGTCCCCTTTCAATTAAATCTTTGATATACCATGATCATATATTCACATGATCATGCATTGATGTATAGGTGTTGTGATGTAGTGAGGTAAAGCATGCATTCACATGTACATGAATTTGATTGGGATATGATCTTGTTTAGGTTTGATGAATATGATGAACATGCTTGTTTGATGCTTTGATGCTATGCTTAGATGCTTGGATATATTTGATGTTAATATCTTGCTGTCATGTCTATGTTTCTGCCCATGGTGTTTGTTTGTTTACTACCTTGAATGAGATATATGATGTGCAATGCCATGATAGATGTATGCTAAGGTTTGGGATGAAGATGTCATATTGTATGCTTAGATGTATGCTAGTGTGTGTATGAGTTTAAGATGCAATGTTGAACATGCCTTAAATGAGATTAAGACGTAAGACAAAATAAGTGAAAGTTGACCCATGAGTTGGGCAGTCTTGGGTGCCTAACAACTTCCCAAGTCATACCTAAACTTCGAACCCATACTTTGGTAGTAAGATCAGTCATTCCACCTAAGTGCACTATATACATTGTTCTTAGGCCATAAAACTAAGTGTCGACTCCATTTTCTTTTCTCTACCCCAGGTCACTCGGCTGAGGCATACTCCCCCTCCAAAAAGTGTTGGATAAAAATAGGTTTTGTCTTAGAAGTAGCAAAGCCTTGGATAAAAATAATAATTGGCATGGTTATTGCGCTTTTTAACTATGTATCGGAATTTCGACCTATTGTGGTGGTTTTAAACCAATGTATTAGGTATTTCAATTGATGTACTTATTGGACGGTTCAAACCGAAGTAATAGGTATTTCAATTGTATGCACCTATTGCAGCGGTTCAAAACTGCCATAATAGTAGTTCCTATCTCTTTTTTTTTTTTAATTTTTAAAATTTTTTTTTTATAACTATTTCAGAATTTGTATCTATTATGGAGGCTTCAAACCACCGTAATATGTCCTGGCTTTTTAAACCTTGTTTTGGAATTCGGACCTGTTGTGGTGCATTGTAGAACCCACGCTTTAGGCCTCCAAACCGCTGGTATTTACCAGTGGCGACTCCACTTTGAAAAAATTTTGGGTCATTTCGGTCTATTTCAGGTGTTTCGGGACATTTCGGTAAATACTAGCCGCAATTCAAAATTTGGCAAGCATGAAGTTTGTACTTAAAAAAAAAAAATTTTAACCAAAACAAATTTGCATTCTGCACATCG
>NC_134023.1:29096087-29108587 GCF_040712315.1 Castanea sativa
CATCAGAATCATTCATGTGAGAACGCCTTTCTTGCCTTCTTGCATTAGGGCCTCTTTGACGACGCTCCTCACGCAAAGTAGCAATAACAGTGTCTTGCCTATCTATCCGATCCCGAATCTCATTAACTTCATGCGTTCAAATTGTTGTTGCATAGCCTGCAAAATGATGGACGACTCCTCCCCTCCTTCCCTATTTGATGTTTCACACCTGAAAGACATACTTTTGAAACAACAAAGAATTGTTAGAAATAATTCCTCACAACACTCCCTCACGTGTTTGCACTCAAATTATGTCACTCCCACTCGTATTTCACTCTTAAATTGGCTTTTTCCCGATATTAGTCTCACACTCTCTTGCCTTTTTCCACTCGTAGCTTCGCCTTTTCAGTTCTGCAATGAACTAGTAAACTTGATTAAGAAATTCAACTTGTAGTGTTAAAACAAATACCAATGGCAAGAAAATATGACAGAAATACCAAATCAAAGGAAGAAGACAAAAGAAAACAATATTTTGGTCTGAGAGAACTGAAACTACAAACAAAATTTTTCTTTTTTTTTGGGAACTAGGTGCACGATTTTAACCTAGTGCACTTCAACAAAAAAAAAAAGAACGATGAATGAAGAACACAAAAGAAACAGGATAGGATGATAACAGGAAACAAAAGATAAAGGGATAGAAAACTGATTTTAGAACCTGTGCTCTGATACCAAATGATGCGAACCTCAATCGACACACTTTTAGACCCAACAAAAATATTGGAATATTTAACCCAGGAAAGCTAAAAATCAGATTTATGATAGAAACCTTGACCCAACGTTTATAATCGAAACGTGAACCAAAGGTATAAGTTTGAACGCCACAAGGAAGAATCATTGATAAGTTCACAGTTCTTGAAGAACCAAAAGAAAGCAAAGCCTCACCTTTTCTGAATTTTATTCAATAATATTCTAAAAAACGTTTACAGACTTCAGGGCCTATTTAAGGACTCCACAAAACTTGACAGACAAGAAAATATACTCTAAAATAACTCCTAATTGATACCTTACCATATCAGGAATCAAGTTTGACCTAAAAAGCATTAAATGCACCTAAAAACAAGGAAAATACCTAAAAAACGTACTAAATAATAAAACCCTAAATAAAACTTGATTTGGTCTGAAATTAGCAGATCCAAAATAGGAAAAAATCTGCCTTAACTGATATAGAGCTGGAAAGTCAATCAGCCATTAATTCATGCCATAAATCACTCCCAATTAAGCTAGATCAGCCCTAAATAGCTTGAATTAAATTTACTACACTTTCATCTTCCTTTGGGCCAAGCTTGGAATGTCCTGTGTTAGAATCAACCCAAATCTCTTGAATCAGCCCATTAAGTGCTTCTTGGATCTTCTTGGATCTTGCTCTTGTAATAGGCCCAACTGGAACATGCAATGGATCCTTGAATGCTTGTTGATTCTCATCACAGACTTTCCTTCAATATTCCAATTATTTTCTAGTTTCTTGATTGAGTAAAGAGTGGGTTTTTTTAAAAAAAAATAAATAAAGAATATTTTTACTTTTTTTTTATTTATTACTATTAAGAAAAGAAGTAAGTGGCTTTCAATTCGGAGCCAGACACGCAGAATTAAGCACATCGATCACTCCCACTACGGAGCAATGCATAACGCATGACTAAATAGTTAGTTTGCACTATGCAGCAAGCAACTACAAGCGGTCCATAAAAATGTGACCAATTCGGTGGCCATTGTGCATCTCCACGACTTATTAACATCATGAGTGTTTTGTTTACTTTACAGCACTCATTGAACCAAATATTTGTGGATAGATACAACTCCTTTGTCGACATTTTTATTTATTTCATACTGATTTTTGGAAAAAATAATTCAAGCACATATAATTTTTAATGTACAAATTACAATCCTTTTGCTTGACTCAATCAGGTGAAAGGGGGTGGAAAGCCAAGGCATATGAACATCACAACTCCAATGTGAATAATTTCACATTATACTTTACGGAGAAAATTGTGCTAGCTTTATATTTTAAATTAATATTTAGACTTTTTAGTATGATCTTTTTTTTAAAATCATTTTCGGCCGTTGTTAGCAAAAAAGTAATTAATTTTAATTAACATCTCTTCGTACAAATCATGGTAATTATACTAGAATTGACCTCTATTTTGTTATTTATCCTCAAATCCACAATCCAACACAATTATTTTAGAAATGACTGAATTGGAACAAGTGTTGTAATTGCACAAGCTAAAATGCATTTATTACATTCTAAGTTTGAGGCCACTTTTAAATTATTCCTAAACTTTAAAACTTGAGATATACACTATCGAATATTACAATTGACTGTTTCAAAAAAAAAAAAAAAAAAAAAAAAAAAAATATATATATATATATATATATATATATATATATATATATTACAATTGACTAGTAGAGTATTAAGTGCTGTCTATGGAATTAACAGCATTACAATATTAATTAGGAAGAAGTAAATGGCTTTGTAACCAATGGACTACAACAGTCAAAAGCACAATCATGAGCCAATTAATGACCAGTAGGCATAGCACGGTGCGGTGTGGCCGGTTATGGGGGGGAGATTTTGCACCACACCTATAGGGTGCGGTTTCCCCTTATACTTGGCCCCACCTAACATATGAAGGGCGAGAACCGGTCTTCACCAAGTTCGGTTGACCATAGCGGTGCAGTGTAGTTAATTCGGTGCAAAAATAAAACAAACAAATAATTAAAAAAAAAAAAAAACCAAATGGCATTTAGAATCATCAAGCAATCCACATAAAAATATCAAACAACCCAAATATCTAAAAACAAACTAGACAAACAATTTCAAAATATTTCTCTAATACCCATACAAAATTTTGAAACAAATTATCCATCTTTCTAAAAAGCATTGAAAGGAGAAACAAGTATATATTGAGCATTATATAAATTCACAAACTTGGAAGAAAGCATAGCAAGGAGAAGAATAGTAACTAGGTATTAAGCATCAAAACATTCTCTTGAAATATCTAGATAATAATTGTGACAAAGAGTAGATAGGAGAGGCAAAACCATGGAGAACGGTGGCATCGAGTGGCAGACAACGGTGGTGGCAATGGCAGTGGCTAAGGGAAGAGAGAGAGAGAGAGAGAGAGAGGAGGCAGACGAAAGAGTAAGAGAGAGAAATTAAAAGAGATTCAGATATTTAAACTAGGTTTTGACTAAAATGGCATTGTTCTACGTTTTAATAATAATAAAAATTCTGACACTAAACGACTTCGTTTTAAACCTAATATTAAAATTATTATTAGTTCCAAAACGACGTCATTTTGTTTCATTTAACTTAACCCTATTTTTCTTCTTCTTCCTTCTCCTTCCTCGCTTACACGCCTTTGAGTCTCGCTTTCATCGTTTCATGCTTGTCCTCTCTAATACACTGGTACTCTATCTCTCTAGAAATTTCTTGTATTTTAAAACTGAAACATGATTATATCTGTATATATATACATATATATACACACATGGCGGTCGGTTCGGTTACTCATCGGAATGCAAAACCCATAATTTCTTGCTGTACCGGCCATCATTGGTACTCATAAATCGTCTCCGACCACTACACTATACACCTTCGGTGAAGCTCAAATGGGTGCAGTTCGAATCGGTGCAGACCGGTTTAGTCGATTGCGGGTGGAAGATCGGAAGGACGTTACTTTGACGGTCAAAATAGAGTTATAAAGAGGCTTCCAACGGCTATACAAAGAACGGCTATAGAGAAGCCATCACCCACCAAGAGAAAGGCATGCACACCAAAATAACGACAATTTTTTCCTTCCTACTTTCAGCATAAAAAAGCTAGAAATGAGATCAGGTACCATGCAATTAACAATGGTGTGTGAGATAGAGGTGAAAATATAAAGTGTAAAAGTGAAATAGTAAAAAGATGAGGGTTAAAAGAATTTACTTAAAGGTTGAGATTAAAAGTGACTTATGCAATTTTTAATCTCAATCATTGATGTCCTGTTGCATGGTGTAATAGTCTAAGCTATTGCAACAGATCTCAATTCCAAAAGCTTTACTAAGAAACTTTGTGAATCATCGAAGGATCTTTGGCTAACACCACTTTGGTGTAATTTCTGTTTATTTTTTGCAAGAACCTTTTCCTCGTCCAGTTAGTAGACGAGATCATCGATCGAAGACCATTTTTAGCATCATCAACAATGATGTCATGTACCCTTTTTGTCATTAACTATTGTATTTTTAGCGTTAATCCACCTAAAATGACATTACTTTTTTGTCATTCAAAGTGATGTCCTTATTGGTAGATTAATAGCAAGATTTTAATAAATATTAACAAAAGGGGCACATTAACAAAAAAAAAAAATCACAATAATAATAATAATAATAATTGAATAGTATAATTGATGTCTGATGTGAGATATTTTATGTAAGTTGTTACTTCAAATATTATTTGCACTTTGCAAATAATATCTGATGGGGATAAATACTAAGTGTTACTCGTCCTTATGTCGTTGTCCAAAGCATAGACAAAATTACATCAACTCGTCCATTAGTTACTGGATTATATAATGTAGTCTTCTATAGACGAGATGATCTGCAAACGACTAGTACATGGATGACCAAATTATACTTGGTGAGTTTTGTGGATGACTCTCCATTATGTTCACATAGTATAGAATGCGACACGTTGCATGATACACTCCATATAACCCATTTTATTTATCAACCGCCAACAGTACCCACAATGGTAATGGATCCAAACAAGTTGACCCATGTCTAACTCTCTATAAAAGGGGGTAAATCCTATTCACCCAAGGTAAGTCCAAACCATTCACTATTTTCTTTCCTTGTGTTCTAGAGTGAAAACTGACTTAACTATTAGAGGGTCCTTGGTTGGGTCACACTTGTCACCTTTAACAATTCTTTCTTTCTTTTTAGGATTCACAGCCATTACTGTAGTTCGAAATATTTCAACCGACTGATTTTCGTACTTCATCATTTGGCGCCGTCTGTGGGAACAAAAGAGTTTCTATCAACTTTTTTGTTTTCCAAGAAAAAAAGGCTGCATGGTTTGGACTAGGTCAATGGCTACTAGTCTAGAACATCAGGAGAGTGGAAACGGCTCCAGTCACCCAAATCGTGCACCACCACCCCCAATGATTGTCCAGCAATAGTTACAATCCATGGCAGCAGCAATGGTAGAACTAACACAACAAAAACAAGAGTTAACTAGGGAAGTTAACAGGTAGTGTCAACAACATGGTGGAGAATGAGGCCAAAATTCAAGGTGTAAAGGTGTTGAGAACAATGCTGAAGGGGACCAGTCCAGGGGTACTATCACTGGAAAGGTACTACATTTGGAGACAGAGATGGACCAGATGAAAATAGCTGTGGAAGAAATGAAGGATTCCATGAGAAGAGTGAACCATGTGGATGATCTCGTGCATAGGATAGTTTTCCTCTTTGTTGTGTCCATCACTAGCCATCGTTTACCTTCCAAGTTCAAAATGCCAGCCCTAGATTCGTATGATGGGATACGTGACCCTTGTGATCACATTGCCAAGTTCAAGACAACCATGCATCTTTAAGTTGTTCAGGATGAAATTATGTGCAGAGTCTTTCCTACAACCTTGAAAGGTCCAGCTAGAGTATGATTTAGTAAACTACCGCCAAACACTATAACTTCCTTCCAGGAGTTAAGTAAGTTGTTCATTAATAACTTTGTAGGGGGACAAAGGCAGAAACATCCTCAACCAGCCTGTTAAACATAGAGCAAGGAGAAAATGAAAGTTTATGCACTTTCATTAGTCGTTTTAACAGAAAAGCCTTATAGGTGGACAAGATGGATGACAAGATCCTCTTAGCAGCTTTCTACAATGGAATCAGTTTGAACTTGTTCATTCATAAGTTATACGACTAGGAGCCACCGATGATGGTTAAGCTGATACATTCAGCCCAAAGTTTCATGAACGCTAAAGATGCCATCATTGCCAAGAAGAAAAAGAAAGGGGAAAGATTAGAAAGTGGTTATATGCACCATTTGGAACAAGGTACTCATCCAAAGAAAGCCAAAGTTGGAGAAAAAAGTGATCACGATGGCAAGAAGGTAGGGTCGTCTTCAAGACGATACTCTAACTATTCTCCTCTGAACACTTCACTTGATCAGGTGTTGATGCAAATAGAAGATGATCCATCCTTGAAGTTGCTAGAAAGAATGAAGGGAGATCCTAATAAGCGGAATAAAAGCAAGTATTGTCATTTTCATCACGACCATGGGCATGATACAGACGAGTGTTATGACTTGAAACAACAAATTAAAGTTCTCATCAAACAAGGAAAATTTAAAAAAAAAATTCTTGGACGAGATCATAAGGACGAGAGATAGCCAATGAAGGGCAAGGCGGAGGAACTAATATGTCCACCGTTTGGAGAAATAAAGATTATTGTAGGGGGCATGTCAACAGGAAGCTCGTCCAGAGCTAGGAAGACTTATCTATGGGAAGTTCAGATATCTGGACGACCACCAAGGATGATTAGAGAAGATGAACCAGCCATTGCTTTTGCGGATGAAGACGCCAGATGATTGCACCATCCTCATGAAAATGCAATCGTCATCACTTTGGCGATTGCAAATTATACGACCAAAAGGGTGTTAATAGATAATGAGAGCTCAGTAGACATCCTTTATTATCTAGCCTTTCAACAAATGAGGATTAACAAGGAGTTACTTCGTCCAGTGAATGTACCATTGATCGATTTTGGAGGAATGAAGGGTCTACCAGTAGGTACGATCTCCCTACCAGTTGTAGTTGGCTCTTATCCACAACAAATCAATAAGGGTGTAAATTTCCTTGTTGTGGATTGTTCACCTTCATATAATGCGATCATTGGATGACCAACTCTGAATAGTTGGAGAGCCGCAACGTCCACTTACCACTTGTCTGTCAAGTTTCCAATAGAGTATGGCATCAGAGAAGTGAAAAGAGATCAATTAGCTACTAGAAAGTGTTACTTAGCAATGCTTGCCATGGACAAGTAGATGCAGACAATGAATATTGAAGAAAGAAGAACGTTGGCTGAACCAGTTGAAGTATTGGAGGATATACCATTAGACAAGTCCAACCCAGAGAAGTTTGCCAAGATTAGGATGAGTATGGAGGAGAAGACAAAGCAAGATCTTGTTGGATTCCTCAAAAGAAGTACATATGTTTTTGCTTGGAGTCATGAAGACATGCCTGGGATTGACTCAACTGTGATTACTCATCATCTAAATGTATCTCCGTCTTACAAGCCTATTCGTCAGAAGAAGAGAGTGTTTGCCCCAGAACGTGATAATGCTATCAAAGAAGAAGTTCAAAATTTAGTCACCGTGGAATTCATTCGCGAAGTATACTACCCTGATTGGCTAGTTAATGTAAGGATGGTCAAGAAGGCTAATGGCAAGTGGAGGATGTGTGTAGATTTCACAGATTTAAACAAGGCATGCCCTAAAGATAGTTACCCTCTTCCACGCATTGACTAGTTGGTCGATTCAACAGCTGGACACCAACTGTTAAGTTTTATGGATGCATTTTCAGGGTAAAACCAGATCAAGGTGGACGAGGTAGACCAAGAGAAAACATCCTTCATTACAAGTCAAGGTTTGTTTTGTTATAAAGTTATGTCGTTCGGGTTGAAAAATGCAAAAGCTACCTACTAGAGGTTTCACAAAGAGTTGCATTAGGAAAATTCCTTGGTTTTATGGTTTCACAAAGAGTGGTTGAGAAAAACCCTGATAAGATCCAGGCAATCTTGAACATGGAACCTCTGAAGATCTAGAGCCTCACTAGATGAGTGGCAGCCCTTAACAAGTTTGTTTCAAAAGCCACCGACAAGTGTTTGCCGTTTTACAGAGTATTAAGGAAAGCGTTCGAATGGACGAACGAGTGTCAACAAACCTTTGAAGATTTGAAGACTTATCTTGCTTCAACCCCACTGATGAGTCCATCCAAACTAAGAGAGGAGTTGTATCTCTACCTAGTGGTGTCTCTCCATGTAGTAAGCTCAGCTTTGATTAGGGAAAAGGGGAAGAAACAGAAGCCCATCTACTACACTAGCAAAGACTTAAGAGGAGCTGAAGGACGGTATCCACCAATGGATAAGTTAGCATTTTCATTGGTGACAGTGACCTTATTTCGAAGCCCATGTAATCAACGTCCTAACAGATCATCTATTGAAGAAAGCTATGAATAAGTTGGAGGCTGCAAAATGATTGATCTAGTGGGTAGTGGAACTTAGTGAGTTTGATGTGCGGTATAAGCCAAGAGAAGCAATAAAGGCACAAGTCCTTCCAGACTTCATTGTTGAATTTACTCCTGCCCATAACTAGTAAGATGGGGACCAGGGGGCAAAGCAGTGCGTCGTTTATGTTGATGGATCGTCCACACAACATGCAGGAGGAATTGGGATCGTCTTACAATCACTAGAAGGAGATCATTTGGAGTACACCATTCATCTACAATTCCAAACAACCAATAATGAAGCTGAGTATGAAGCCTTACTTCAGGGTTTGGAATTGGCCAAATTACTCTGGGTGGAATCAGTCCTCATCCAAGGAGATTCACAGCTGGTGATAGGTCAAGTAAATGGGACGTGTGAAGCTAGAGAAGAGAAAATAAAGAGATACTTTGAAAAAGTTAAGCAATGCTTCAAGGGCTTTACAATAGCCCAATTTCAACAGATAAAAAGGGAGGAGAATACAGAAGCTGATGTCTTAGCCAAGACGGCATCCTCTAATGAGACTATAAGTGATCAAGTTAAAGTCCAATATATTCCACGCATAGATGTTTAGGAAGTAAATCAGATAGACAGCGTTGCCAGCTAGACCACCCCGATTGTGTCTTATCTTAAAGACGGAGTAGTCCCTGAAGACCCAAAAGAAGTAAAGAAACTAAGGATAAAAGCTATGAAGTTTGTCCACATGGATGAGGTGTTAAATAAAAGGGGCTTTTCTCAACCTTAATTAAGGTGTCTAATTCTAGACAAGTCCCATTACATCTTGAGGGACGTCCATGAAGGAGCATGTGGAAACCATTCGAGGGCTAGATCACTAGTTCATAAGATAGTTTGTGTAGGGCATTATTGGCCAACCATACAAGCAAATACCAAAGCTTATGTCAAAGCGTGATGCGAACCTCAATCGACACGCTTTGAGACCCAACAAAAATATTGGAATATTTAACCCAGGAAAGCTAAAAACCAGATTTATGATAGAAACCCTGACCCAACGTTTATAATCGAAACGCGAACCAAAGGTATAAGTTGACCTTGACCCAATGATTATAAAGAATCACGAACCAAAGGTATAAAGTTTGAACGCCACAAGGAAGAATCCTTGATAAGTTCACAGTTCTTGAAGAACCAAAAGAGAGCAAAGCCTCACATTTTCTGAATTTTATTCAATAATAATCTATCAAAAAACGTTTACAAGCATAAGGCCTATTTAAGGGCTCCATAAAACTTGACAGACAAGAAAATATATTCTAAAATAACTCCTAATTGATACCTTACCATATCTGGAATCAAGTTTGACCTAAAAAGCATTAAATGCACCTAAAAACAAGGAATTAAATCACTTAAACCTAAAATAACGTTTTTACATAAAAATACCAAAAATAATAAATTACAATAATTAAACAGTAAATTGTATCCTCATCAGACCCCTCCACTTGAAACAAACTCGTCCTCGAGTTCATCTTTGAAATCTGAAATCTTCCGCTCCAAATAAACAAGTACTTCGAATGCTTTAATGACTTGATCTGGTTGTAAAACTTGAATCCTTCATGAAGTGTAGCAGAAAATTTCTTCTCATCCACTTTCAATTTATTTGCAACATCATTCAACAAAGGGTTGATAATAAAATTAAACTTTTCTACTGCAAGAAAATCAACATATTGTATAGTCATCTTCAACAAATCAATTGAGACTTGAGGATTGTGAGTTGTGGACTCATCCTCATATTTGACCTTAATTGAATCTTCCACAATGTTCTCAATAATTACCATCTCTTTTTTTTTTTCAAGTTTTTTTTTTCACTTTTTTTTTTTTTGGATGATAAAAGATAAAAGATAAAGGGATAGGAAACTAATTTTAGAACCTGTGCTCTGATATCAAATGATGCGAACCTCAATCGACACGCTTTGAGACCCAACAAAAATATTGGAATATTTAACCCAGGAAAGCTAAAAACCAGATTTATGATAGAAACCCTGACCCAACGTTTATAATCGAAACGCGAACAAAAGGTATAAGTTGACCTTGACCCAATGATTATAAAGAATCACGAACCAAAGGTATAAAGTTTGAACGCCACAAGGAAGAATCCTTGATAAGTTCACAGTTCTTGAAGAACCAAAAGAGAGCAAAGCCTCACCTTTTCTGAATTTTATTCAATAATAATCTATCGAAAAACGTTTATAAGCATAAGGCCTATTTAAGGGCTCCATAAAACTTGACAGACAAGAAAATATATTCTAAAATAACTCCTAATTGATACCTTACCATATCTGGAATCAAATTTGACCTAAAAAGCATTAAATGCACCTAAAAACAAGGAATTAAATCACCTAAACCTAAAATAACGTTTTTACATAAAAATACCAAAAATAATAAATTACAATAATTAAACAGTAAATTGTGTCCTCATCAAAGCGTGTGGGTGGGGACTTGTCGACCATCAGAATACCTCATCCCAATGGTGGCTCCTTGGCCCTTCGCCTAGTGGGGACTTGACATCCTTGGTCCCTTTCCTATGGGGACGAGACAAATGAAGTTTTTAGTAGTAGGGATTGACCATTTCACCAAATGGGTGGAAGCAGAGCCCTTGGCAAAAATCGCTTAGCAGAATGTCAGAAGCTTCATCTGGAAGAACATCATTTGCCGCTTTGGGATCCCTAAGGTACTCATCTCAAACAATGGACGACAATTTGACAACACACCTTTTAGGGAATTCTGTGACTAGTTAGGAATAAAAAATCATTACTCCTCACCCGCCCACCTACAGACCAACGGACAAGCTGAAGTTACAAACCGATCCTTGCTGAAGATCATCAAAACTCAGCTTGCGGGGGAAAAAGGGATATGGCCAGATGAATTACCCAGTGTTCTTTGGGCATATAGGACGACAATAAGGACTCCTACTAGAGAGACTCCCTTTAAGCTAGTGAATGGAAGCGATGCAGTGATATTAGTGGAGGTTGGATTAACTAGTTACAGGGTGGCCCATTATAAGGAGGAAGAAAATGAAAATTAGCTCCGTCTAAACCTTGATCTCATTGACGAGGTGAGGATGGATGCAGAACAGAGGGTGGCGCGTTACAAGAATTTGATGACTAAGTACCATGATGTGTTGGTAAAGCCAAGACACTTAAATATTGGGGACCTCGTCCTAAAAAGGGTATCCTTAGCCACTAAGGACCCTGCTCACCGAAAATTAGGACCTAATTGGGAAGGACTGTACATAGTTGTCAATTTCAAAAGGCGAGTTTCATACTACTTGGAGGCCCTAGAGGGATGAAAGTTGGAACACCCATGGAACGTGGATCATTTGAGGAAGTACTACCAGTGAAAGTAGCTCATCAGGAAGGTCAGTATGGATGAGATTAAGAAGTTTGTTTATATTATGTTTCAATATTTATGTTTTAGAACAATGTGTTATGTTTTTAAGTATTTGAATTCCCTAAAAAGCACTAGCTATGGACGGTGTCATGAACTAAGTCCATTTGTGATGAGAATCAACAAGTATTCAAGGATCCATTGCATGTTCTTGTTGGGCCTATTACAAGAGCAAGATCCAAGAAGATCCAAGAAGCACTTAATGGGCTGATTCAAGAGATTTGGGCTGATTCTAACGCAGGATGTTCCAAGCTTGGCCCAAAGGAAGATGAAAGTGTAGTAAATTTAATTCAAGCTATTTAGGGCTGATCTGACTTAATTGGGAGTGATTTATGGCATGAATTAATGGCTGATTGACTTTCCAGCTCTGTATCAGTTAAGGCAGATTTTTTCCTATTTTGGATCTGCTAATTTCAGACCAAATCAGCTTTTATTTAGAGTTTTATTATTTAGTACGTTTTTTAGGTATTTTCCTTGTTTTTACGTGCATTTAATGCTTTTTATGTCAAACTTGATTCCTGATATGGTAAGGTATCAATTAGGAGTTATTTCAGAATATATTTTCTTGTCTGTCAAGTTTTGTGGAGTCCTTAAATAGGCTCTGAAGTCTGTAAACGTTTTTCAGATTATTATTGAATAAAATTCAGAAAAGGTGAGGCTTTGCTCTCTTTTGGTTCTTCAAGGATTGTGAACTTATCAAGGATTCTTCCTTGTGGCGTTCAAACTTTATACCTTTGGTTCGTGATTCTTTATAATCATTGGGTCAAGGTCAACTTATACCTTTGGTTCGCGTTTCTTTTATAAACGTTGGGTCAGGGTTT